>NC_142653.1:17333030-17636060 GCF_055504915.1 Nelumbo nucifera
TTTCTTGATTTAGCACTCTCAGACCCCGGCAGTAGGATCTGGGGGGGGGATCTGGGTCATAGTCAGGTTTATACATTTTCTTTTCGGTGTGCGATTAGGTTTACACTGATCGAACCCCAAGGCGACCCATCTAGAGATCCAAGAGTTCTGTATCACATTGTAGTGCTGGTGCTGAATGAAATGCCTTAGCTTTAACATGTTTAACTCCGGAAAATTTTATCCACAAGAAAATCTAAAAATTTTTTGTATCACCAAGATTTGTGTAACTTCTGTATATGATTTGAAGTCGATGGTTGTCGAAACCGTCTTTGTTCACTTTTTCTATTTTTCTTAGCGTGAAATTCTATAGCAGATCAACTAATTAGATGGTTTACTTTAATGAAACAAGAGAGGTTCAGAGAGAGAGAGAGAAAGAGAGAGAGAGACCTGTAAAAGTGGTGAGGACGACCTCATATTCCTGCCCGACAGTAACTTGAGAGAGCGGCACCGGCTCAGCTTCTATAAAGTCATCAATGGCCGAAGTGCTTCCTGGGTTCTGTCTATAAAGAGGCATAAACTCAAAGTAAGAGAAGGTGGGGATTACTGCAAAAGTAATATTTTCTGGAGGAAAAGAAGGATCAATATTAACCCCAATCCAACTCTCGGTGGACCCATAATCAGCACTCACTATAGGCAAATCCCCAGAGTAATGCCTTAATTTTTTCAAGTAAGGTAGCATTGTTCCCGTCATTATGGAGTAAACATACTTTCCACTTGGCCAAAGCTTAGGAATCACAGAGAACCATTGGAAGGCTTCTAACTCTTTGCATTTCTTTTCAATCGTTGAAGCTAGAGATGGGTTGGGTAGGAGAAGCTCCAACACAGCATTTCTCATGCTTGATGATGTGATTCTTGGATTCAGAGTACCTTCCTTGATGTCGTTACATATGTCCTTCCAGATTTCTTCAAAGGTTGTAAATGCATGCACTAGGCTGTAAGCAAATGTGGAGGTGATGAACTCCACTTGATCAAAGTAAATAAGGCCAAGGAGGAGATGGCAGTATGTTGCTTGTTTATAGTCCCCACCTGATATTACTTCCTTTGGACTGCAAGTAAATGAATTTGTTTGCTTCTGTTTGATCTTAAACTCTTCACTTGCATAGTAGTGAGTGGTGGCAGTTGCTGCTGTTAAGCCTCCCTTTGTTTTGAACTGTTTGCTGCTGTAAATGAATTCAAGGATCCTCCGTCTGGGTCTTATTGGATAAACCCTTCAAGCAAATTAAAGAGAAGAAGAATTACAAGACAAAAAAGAAGGAAGAGAGAAAATATTATTCAAACAAAGAAGAGCAGTAGTGAACCCAAATCGATTCATTCATTATGTATCCTGATTACGAGGTAGAGTTCCTAATTAAAATAATGGTGTTGAAGTTGACAAAATTAACACAGAAGGGAGGGGGCTTCTTTTAACGCTAGGGTTTCTGATTGCAGACCTTGATCTGTAAGCGGCTGACAACCTGAATATCTGAAGAGTAGTCTGCGCGCTATGGCTAGTGAAGGGCGCGTACTTTTGTCTTCCTTCTGTGGTTCCCGAACTATAACAAATTCCATTCAACAAACAGCAGTGAGGAAGAGTGAAGCATTCTAAGATGAATGAAATAATATTTTTTTTTTCTACATGTCGCTTAAAAAATTCTTGGATCAGGACTAAAACAGTAAAGTTTTCACATTCGGATGGCTTGTTTAGTTGTTGCCCGGACAAGGAGAAAACTCTAAACCTACAAAGGCTACAAACCCACTTTATTCATTGTTCTGTCTTGAAAGTTCAAACCAGGCCACGTGATAGAATAATAACAATAAAGTGTAGGATAAGTGATCAACCCAAAATATAAACAAAGAAAAAAGAAAAAGAAGGAACGAGAAAAGAGTTACCAGACTTTTTTTGCTTTTTTTATTATTTTGTGAAAACAATGACCTACCTTAAGGAGAGTTTCGTGATGGGTTCTTGAGTGAGGATTGGAGATGAATCCCCATCTGCAATTCTCTGGATGTAAGGCTCTAAATCTGCATGGGAAGCAAGAGGGACTAAAGTGGTATAGAGAGACTCCAAATCTTTTGATTCCATGTCTTGGATTTTGATATTTCCCAACCATCTCTTCAGATATTCCGTGTTAAAATTCAGTTCGATAATTCGTCGAAGTGTTTGGGTCTGCACAAAGCTTGCATTCTCTGCTACCTCTTCGAACCACCTGATAATGTCGTAGTCTTGATGGCCATTATCATTTGGAACTGGTTCCATACGCGTGATGCTGGAATGGAGGATAGGAGATGGAGAAAGGAAATGGTATACCAGTAACCAGCTCTCTCTCTCTGCTAGGGAGATGGGACTGCTTTATGCATCTCAAACGCTCTCACATATACATCTCCCTCCATCACAGTAGTAAGGATATCATGTAGACCACAAGTTGTAGTGTCTAGAGGGTACGTAGGTCTGACAGTGACCAAACAGTTGGCCTCATTTTGATGTATTTGCAAAAACATACAAAATGAGTTAATGTTTTCATTAGTATTTTGAACCAGGATGGGACCATTGAGTGATATCCCTCGTGATCCTGTCTGTAAATTAGACTGACATTAGTAAGGAGGGTCTTGACTTGCAATTCATACTTAACATTCCTTCTTCATGTTGTAGAAAACAGTGAAGAAAACATTAATTAAGCAGGCCTAACACAAAATCCATATCCCCCACCAAGTTATCAGCTCTACGCAAATAAAAAAGACCCTACAGAAATTAATATACCTTTAATTTCACTCCACTGCTACGATTGCAACTGGGGCTGGGTTGGGTCAGGTTGGGGTCAACCTAAGCCCAACCCAAGGAAATAATGGTACTTCAACCCTAACACAACCCGACCTGACAAGAATTAACTCAAGCTGAGAAACCTAATTTCATACAGAGGTTATGCAGGTCAAAAATCTGATTGTTGTTTTTGTAACATGACTTATTTAGCATGAACCCGAGCCCTCAATGCTAACCCAACATCCTAGATCGGGTTAGGTTAAACCCAGTTTATGTAGATCCCAACCCAATTCATGTTGACACATGCTAAGTTGCACCCCTCCTGTTCACTATCCAACCACTGATCAGTCTCAGTTACTTTCCTTCACAATTGTGTAGATCCTTCATTTTCCATGAAGTTTCTATACTTCTATGCAATCATCTGTTTCTAGATATTCACAGTAAACACAACACTTTCCCTGCTTTATTACCCAATCCTCAGCTACCAAAACTGACACACTGCCAATGAATTTAGACTTTTTATGATTGACCGTCCAGAGACGTCAGGAGCGATGTAACTTTTTAACTGAAACGACCAACATGTCATTGACTATCATTTTCCACTAATTTAATACTAAGTTCTTTCAAAGAAATTAATAATTAAATAGACAGACAGAGAGGGGGGTCTGAATAATTAATTAACCATGGGTCTTAGTAAATAATGTACATATGAGAACAAAACAATGGTCATGAATTTGATGTTTGATGTTTATTTTCTAGTCTGCACTCTGCAGTGGCTACGAGCTGTTCTTAGTTTTGCACAATCATATATTATAGTTATATCAGAAGTATACCGTTTAATTAGGTAAAATTAAAACAATGTCAAGACAACTAGATAACAACCGTTGTGTCTATGCTGCAGTATCATCTAAAAGCACTTGATGCAATTAATTGTTTTCTGATTTCTCAAGGACTGTTTTGCCTAATCCCATTTAATAGCTATACTAATTAAGCTGAAATGGAGGACCTCATAATCTTTTGTTATTGTTGTTTGAAAATTATACATTATATCATAGTTATCCACCATAGAATCTTTAGCAAAAGGGTGGAGTTCAGAATTTGAAAAGAAGAGAGACGGCAATCAACAACAAACTCATCTGTACGTGGAAGGCTTAAAAACAGCCATTCTTTTGTGTGTGTAAATGGTTGGGCACAGCTTGAAACAATTAATTGTGACCTGAATTTTTTTTTTTCTGGTTGTTGTGTTCTAGTTCCTTGTTGAGAACTATTTGGCTTATTATTATTATTATTATCATTTGATAGCTTTATTGTTTTTTAAGTTTGATACATTAAATCATAGTTATTACAAAAGAATTCAGAATTAGAGGAGGAAGAGAGAGAGATGGGAAGATTATAAATAATAGCATTAAATGTGATATTAACTTTACAAAAAGGACAATTACTACAGTAATAAATAAAATGGTACTTAATGTTCTGCTTCCTTTAAGAGAAAATTATTATGGGGAATAAAAAAATATACTACAAAATTGGAAGGGCGAGACTGTCCTTGAGAAATTTTTTTTTTTTTGAGAAAGCCCCAAGGGCAATTCCATGTATATGGTAATCATATATCCAGTTCTAGGGGTGGCACTTGAGCGGGTTGGATTGGATTTGGTTTGGGTTGAGTTTCAACCCAATCCATCTAACCCGCCAATCCATTAATAGCCCAGTTATATAAAATTAAATGGGTTGGGTTCAATCAAAACCCGCTTTAACCCAATCCAACCCGCCCAAACCTATTAATCTTATATTTATGGACTTCAAAAACAAACTCTCTCTCTCTTAACAAATAAGTTGGTTATAGTTTGGTGGTTATTGTAGTTATTATTTACATAAGTGGTGAAGGTTCAAATCACATTACATGCATGTTATTTTTACACTAGCGGCGAAGCTGTTTGACTATGTCCTGATTCCAGGTTTGACCGAACCACTTAGGTTCAAACCGGTCAGACCAACTTAAACCACTTAGGTTCAAGGGTGATTGAATTGTTTAGATCTGGATCAATTCGGTCAGACTGGACCAGTTCAATCAATGGTGGATTGACTTGGATCGGACCATATCAGGTTTGTGCACGGGTTCGGGATCGGACTAACTGACCCGAACCGGGTCAATGCATCTAAATCGGGTCGGGCCGTATGGACATTGGTCCGATGGACTGTCTAGATTAGGTAAAAGCACGCGAAGGCCGAATCATCCCGCCCAAAACCGTTTCAGATTTGGGTCAACCCGTATCGACTTGTATTGGGTCGGGTCGGAGTGTGTGAATATTGGTTGGACCAAATGGCCCAAATCAGACAGAGCAAGTGACAGCGAACCATCCCGCCCGAGGTCTGTTTCGGTTCGGGTCGACCCGGATCAATATATATTGGATCGGGTCAAACTGCAATGAACTAGTCCAGACTCGGGTCAAATTGATTTGGATTTATGTTGGGTGAAGTGTATTGGTTCAAGACAAAACTAAATTTAGTCAATTATTAATAGAAAATTAATACATTAATTATAAATTATTTAATTCAAATGAAGAAAATTAAAAAGAAAGGCTAAAGAATTAATACTTATGTCTATGATTAACCCAATAGTTATCCACAACCCAACCCATTTAAATGGGTGGATTAGGTGATGGGTTGATCACACAACCCACCAAGTAAATTGGCAGGTTAGGTGGGTTAGATACTAGGTAGGTTGGATGAATTCAGTGGATTGGATTAAAAATTGCCACCCCATCCGGTTCCCCTCTTAAATTTGCATTTGGTAAATGTCATTCTCATTTCCATCTTTCCCTAGCTAATGCTTCTTATCTTATTATTAATAGATATAATTACTCTAATTTGAGGGTGGGCCTTGGCATAATGGTTCGGTTGTTCCATTGCGACCTGGATGATCAAGGTCCAAGTCTTAAAACCAGCCTCTCTAACATGCAAGGGTAAGGCTTTGTATATATGCCCCTTTCCGGACCCCCACGTTAGCGGGAGCCTCGTGCATTGGGTTGCCCTTTTTTATTATTCTGAGTTCCTGATTTAAAAATATATATATATATATATATATATATAAATGAAAAGAAAAGGCAAAAAGAAAGCACTTAAGGAAAAACAAAATGGGTTATAAAGCTTTCTTGGGGAGGGTTTAATTTCACTACTCTAATTATCTCAAAAAGCATTTTGACCAAAGGACCATTTCATCCATCCAATCTAGCCAGTACTATAAAAGCACACATGAATAGGTTATATCAGAAAGAAGAGTTAGAACATTGTAGGTAGACCAGATTTCCAAATGCATTCATTCATCACAGAAACATGTATGGGGCTGCATGAGGGACCATTACCGTCTAATATTATAGCAGCAGGTATGGGGCTGCATGCACAAAAATTTGAGATAAGTGGGGTAAGATGGAAATTGCGAGCTTAGGGATAAAATTGCTAGAGTTTCTCATGGTCATTTCGTCATGAACTAATAATGCATGGAACCGAACAAGTAAATACACAGGCTCCAGTTGTTGCATGTCTGCCATTTCATCAGCTGCATGCATGCATGGCTGCATCATCTATTTAAGTCAGTTGTAGGTAAGGTAAAGGCCAAAGAATCGACCTAGAGGTTACCACCTGTTTTAAGTGGTGTAATTAGATGTATCGCTGTAATGAATCCTTCCCGGTTAACAATGGAACATACACAGTGTATCAATGGGGACCCATGCAGCCTGCTGCATCTTTGCCTGTAGGCCAAGAGAAAAAGAAGCTTTTCCGTTCCAGCATTGGATTCGGGTCCCATCCCATCAGACAGGTTCAATGCATCTATTGATTGAACCTGTCACACATGGCGGGGGTTCTGCTCTGTGAGCAGTGAAGCTTTGACATGTATCGAATAAACTTCGTGCCAATTGTTAGCTTACCGACACTTCCTCTTTGTCTTTCTCCCTTGCACAACCAAGCGCCGCCGGCTTTGGCAAGCAGCGAGAGAGACAGAAGAGAGGAGAGTCCAGATGCCACCGGCCGGAGAGAAAAGATCAGATCAGTCTTGCAAAGTAAATTGCATTTCAGGTAGATGTGATGAGCAAGCTTGTTATGCAATCTAAGGGAGACAGTGTTGAAGGTTCATGGACCCGTACTTAGATGAAGATCGATGAAATGAACCGTCTTCTTAGCGGAAGCAACCCTTTAATTTCCATCGACATACGTAGAAGTCGGAAACAGTTCCACTGAAATCCTGCAGCAGCGTTGAATGAGATTGCCAGTTTGCCACCTCCTCTCCTCCACGAATCCTGCTGCAGAGATTATCCGATGAACGCTCCGCAGATCGAAGAGCCTCTTCGTCGTATTCGTCCACAGTGTTAACGTGCTCTAATAATGTCACTGATGCTGGATCGAGCTTAATGGGAGGGAAAGAGTACCGTGACATTTGGCTCAGAAGTCACGAATCGCTGTTGGCCTCTTGGCCGGCAGCCGGCAGGGGTTGAACTTGAGGAGTGAGAAATTTTCCTTTTAATTCTGAAATATATATATATATATATATATATATATATATATATATATAATTTAAGAATGAAATAAACGGTAAACCCTTCGTGGGATTTATCACACGAGGGATTATACAGAGAGACGTGGTTGGTTGGAATTTTATTGGGTTTATCGCAATTCATATAAACATGATAGGACATCTGTCACCGCACGGCAGCTCACAGACTGAATTGTTTTTTTTTTCTCTTGTTTTTATACGGGCGTAGCACTAGATCGCAAGGGCGATTACCAAGGTCAAAAGAAATTTTCATAAATGAAATCTCTAAATCTCTAAAGATGTTATTAATGTGTTAGAGAGGAGCAGAATGCTCAAATCTCTAAAGATGTTATTAATGTTGAGATTCGTGAGGCTCTTGATTCTATGAAAGATTCATGTTCAGATGATTTAAATGTATTATTTTTCAAAAAATTATAGAATATTATAGGAGATTCAGATGTAGTTAAAGCTTTCTTATATAGTAGAAAATTATTTGGGATTTTAATCTCTGTAATATTATTTATAAAATCATTACTAAAATCCATGTTAATAGGATTAAATATCCCCTAGACAAAATTATATCTTCTTAAGAAGAAAGGAAGCTTAGGTATTATGGCTTGTAAATTTGATATGAAGAAGGCCTATGATAAATTGAAATGGGAATTTATTGAGAAAGTTCTAAAGAAATTTGGCTTTCATGAGAAATGGATTGCATGGGTTAGGGAGTGTATAAAAACGGTATCATATAAGATTTTAATCAATGAGAGTCTAGCAGATGAATTTAAACTCAATAGAGGTATTAGACAAGGGGACCATCTATAATCCTTACATTTTTGCTCTATGTGCCGAAACACTTTCAAAGAAACTAAAAAGGAAGCAAGGGAAAATGAAAAGCAGATTGGTTGCAGTCTTGAGAGGGGATTCAAAGATTCCCATCCTGCAATTTGCAAATGATCGCTTCATCTTTACAAATACTACCATTCTTGAGTGCATGAAAATTAAGGAAGTCATTACAAATTATGCATAGGCCTCAGGCCAATGTCCAAATTTTAATAAATCTACAATTTGTTTCTCAAAAAATATTCCTCATAGATTCCAGAAGATGCTCTCTAAAATGCTCAAAATCCCTCTAGAAGCTAAATCTAATTCTTATTTAGGGGCCCTCATTATCACCGGAAGATTTATAAAAAACACATTTACTCGAATTAAAGAGAAAATGATGAATAAATTGGCAAATTCGAAAAAAACATTCCCTATCAACTGTGTGTAAATTAACCCTCATCAATTCAACAACAAACATGATGCCTCAATATATAATGAGTTCATTCAAAATCCCTAAAAATGCTATAGATGAGTTGGATAAAATTCAAACAGAGTTTCTTTGGGACAATACTAATGGACAATATTAATGAAGCCAGCTTGGCTAAGTTAGGGTGGAGGATACTGAATGAGGAAAATAACTTGTGGGTAAAAGTTATTAAGAGCAAATATTTGAGAAGGGAAAACTTTTTGAGCATTAAATTAAAAAGGGAATCTCATGGGCCTGTAGAGGCATCCTCCTTGCTAGAGATCTCATTAAAATGGGATCTCGTTGGCAAGTGGGTGATGGAAGTTCTATAAATTTCTAGTTGGATAATTGGGTATATGACAAACCTCTAATTGAAACTTCGAACCATGAAAATATCACAAATATTAAGCAAAACAATATTCATAAAGAAAAAACTAGCTTTTGTTCTATGGGTGGTCTAGAAAAATAAGAACTCCAAAACCTTTAATGATTGTACTACTCCCATTCCAATAATGATAGATAGAGCTCTCAATAAGTTTTATGGAAACTTTTGATGGGAATAAATTTAGTACCTCTACCACATCTCACATGTTTTGGAAACAAATTGGTTGGAATACTCCAAAATATGGTTATATTAAAATAAATTTTGATGTTTCTCACAATAGTGATGAAAAATGTTCAGTGGCCTGTATAGTCTGTGACCATCTTGGTAAGGTACTAGCGGTCAAAGCATATAAACTTGGTTCCTATTCTATCAACCAGGTTGAAGCTTGGGCTGCATGGGAAGCACATGTACAAGCTACAAACTACAGGAAGTTTCCTATCATCATAGAGGGAAATTTGTCTCTTGTCATCTCCGCCTCAAAAGAAAGGTGGATATTCCTTAGAAGTTGAAAGGTACTATCTCAAGCTGCTTGCAGAGGAAAGATCTGTTTGATGGAGGTCTTCATTATCAACATGTTTTCAAAGAAGCAAATCAGACGACTAGCTGGCTAGCTCTGGAGGCTCTTTCTTCTTCTTCTTCTCTAGATTTTAGCATCTCATCTCTTCCTTCTTCTCTTCTTCTTATTTGCTCTGCTAACTTTCAGGGATGCACTACCCCCCATTGTGTGTAATACATTTCTGTTTCTTTTCAAGACAAAAGGAAAAGAAAAATGACCATTCCCCACTGAGTGAACCTTGCTCGCTATCCAGTCAACCGCTTTATTAGCTTCCCTAAACACATTCCTATACTCTACTCTAAATCCAAGCTGGTCTTTGATTTGTAAGCACTCTTTAATAATATTTCTAACCAACTAGGGGGCTTAATATTTCCCTTGAGGCAAGCAATGACAAGACTCGAATCACCTTCAATGAGAACTTGATGATCCACGAAGTTTGTAGCTAGGTTGTGGTTCTCCCACGCAGCCCAAGCCTCCACAGCGTTGATTGAAAAGATGCCGATGTTGTACCCCTTGTAGTCCAACATTCTACCAAGGTGATTTCTCGCCACTACCACAATAGAGCATCTACCATCACTCACTCGAGATGCATCAAAGTTGATTTTGATCGTGTTGTGGTTCAATGGATGCCAATAAACATCCACCCATTTCCTCTCTGGTCTTGAGGTGCCTAAACCCTACAAAAAAGAAACATAGCAAGTAAGCACTCCTTTCTATTAAATTGTTATTGTTCTTTCTATCTTCCTCATATAATTTGATCCACCATGCTTTCAAGTCAGGATCCACAGCATTGGGGGCTATTAAACTCTGATTAACCAGGTCCCACACCTGTTTCACCTAGCTGCAGCCATTCACTAAGTGTGTCTTCTTCATCTCCATAGAATGAACATCCCCCCATCAATCTTGCTTCCTCTGGATCTTATGAGCTTGTTATTCAACATGAGATAAATAAATGTTTTGATATTTGGTTGACACTTTAGGTTCTGAACAAGAGCTTTCCAATTGATACTATTATCTCTATTGAGTTCCAAACTGGCCCTCAAGTAAGAAGCCATTTTCATCAAGAATTCGTCTCTAGAGTTACGATACCAAATTAATCTATCTTCTACATCACCCTATGGAATAAAAATGGATTTAATTTTGTTCCACATATCATGTGGCACAAGTATACAGATTCTCTCCTCTCCAGATTCTCCTACCCCTCAATACACTCACTTACCTAGAGATTATTTGCCTCTCCCTGGGGAACATTCACCTTTTCAATTAAAGGCTCCTCACCCATCCATCTATCATTCTAGAAATCTATGGATTTACCATTCTCTACTTCCCATCTAAGGCCTTTCTTCAAAAGGTCCCTAGCACTGAGAATACCCCTCCATGCCCAAGAAATACCCTTCTTTTTTTGGGCATTCCAGAAATCATCCTTTCTCAGGTATTTTCCCCTTACCACCTTAACCCACAAATTATCCTCCTCATTAATCACTTTTCACCCTAACTTAGCTAAACTAGCTTCATTGCTTCATTGCAGGTTTAAAAGCCCAAGCCCTCCCTAGCATTTTGGGTAGCATACTCTTTTCCTATTTATCGAATGAACCAATTTCTTTTCACTAGAGTTCATCCACAAGAATCTTTTCTGAGATTTATCAATGTCATCAATGATTCCTTGAGGGATCTTGAATGATCTCATTAGATACTAGGGCATCATATTGGTAGTAGAATTAAGTAGAGTGAGCCCTCCAGCTAAATAAAGAGAGTTCCTCTTCCATCCAGCAAGCCTTTTATCCACCTTGTCTTTTACAAATTGAAAGGTATTTTTAACAACTTTAGAATTAATGAGGGGAGCTCCCAAATAAAAAATTGTTCTTGCTTGGATGGAAATTTTAAGAATTCGAGCCAAGATTTTTTGGTATCTCTTTGGGGTATTTTTGCAAAATTGGATAGTTGATTTATTGAAGTTTGGGCTTTGCCTTGAAGCTTTTGCATAATCTTCTAGTATTTCCTTAATTCTCCCACATGTCAGGATGGTACACTCTACAAAGATCAGACAATCATCTGCAAACTACAGAATAGGGACATTAGGGCAACCCCTGGTCACACAACTCCCTATCAAGCTGCCAGGAAACTCTGCTTCCTTCGTAAACTTGCTAGTTAAGGCCTCAACACAAAACACAAAAATATATGGGGAGAGAGGGTCTCCCTGCCTTATTCCTCTAGACGGAGTGAACTGCCTCGTGGGGGTTCCATTCACCAGCACTTGATAAGATATTGTTTTAATACACTCCATGACCCACTCGATCCATTTGTCATGAAATCCAAATTTTCTAAGCACCTTCTTTATAAAATCCCATTCCAACCCATCATAAGCTTTCTCCATGTCAATTTTACATGTCATGTTACCTCTTTTCCCTTTCTTTTTCTTTATTGAGTGAATCATTTCATGCGCTATTAAGATGTTATTGTTAATTTGCCTATTCGGAACAAATGCTTTGGAACAGAGAGATGATATCCTCCAAGAATGGTTTAATCCTATTTACTAGGATTTTAGAAATAACTTTATAAATAACATTGCACAAACTGATAGGTCTATAATTATTGATTGTTTCTGGGTTTTCATTCTTTGGAATTAGTTGGTATAACTAGGACTAAACTACTCGCCAAAGTGTTTCTCATAGTTGCAAGCAACCAATTTTTAAATATGTGGAGGAAGGAGGATGTTAATTAGTACTAATTGAGAGTACATGGTCGATCCTTGTGGAAGTTAGGGCAAGAAGCCCTAACAAGGAACTTAGGAGGATGCCTTGTAAACCAAGATCAAAGCGATGCTCAAGAGCGAGTTTCGAGAGATCAGTTTCGTCTTGCACCTTCTGCAGGAGGAGGGTCTTAACCTGGCTATAGAGCAAGGACTCGCTTGACCCAGGTGCCATCTTTGGTTTAATCTTCTCCTTGATCAGAGATGAAGGGGTTTCCAAGTTGCTCATGGCTAACTCAACAATCATCGAATCATTCATCACTTTGGCGAGGGGCCCTAACTTTTCATTTGGTTTATTGTTGTTTCAACTTGAAAAAATGTTTTCTATGTCGTCACTTTTCTCTGAGATATTTGACATTGTAAAAAGAAGTTGGGAGTAATTTTCGACCATAAAGGGCATTTTTTGCCATAAAAGGGTATGTTAGAGATTTTTGAAAAATATAACAGTCACATGATGTCACATGTGAGTGGTTTATAATGGAGAGTAACGGTAGGGGAAGTTTTAAGCAATTGTCAGAAATAGTAGGGGTGGTGCAAGACAAGAGTTAAGGGTAGAGTTAGTCAATTAACTAAACCATAAGGGTAGTTTAAGAATTTTGCTCTCTTTTTTTATTTAGATGGTGTTTGATTCCATTGCCATTTGTATAAAAAACGATGCTTGTGACATGCAGGCATTTTTCATGAAAAGTTGTTTGGTTAAATCATTTATTAAATCAACATTTGTCTTGATTTGTATGAATCATCCTGGGAAAGCATTTTAAGCCTTGTTTTGTTGTGTGTTTAGAAAAGGTGTGGCTCATCTTAAAACACACAATACTAGCATGGTGCATTTTGGAGTCATGGTTTCGAAATGCACCATGCGTTCTGTAGGCTGTAGTGCGGTGTGTTATGAGATAAGATACAATAAATGATGTGTTCTACATTATGGTGTGTCTTAATAGAATATGTTAACGTGTGACATGTATATAACATAAATTGATACCAATACCATTGGCCATGCATCAATGCATATATTTTCAGCGTCTATGTTATATATATGACTATATGAGTCATATTTTACAATTAATCAAAAGAAATTTTAAAATTAATTTATACAAATAATGCATCATAAAAACAATGTTTAAAAACCGACCCGATGGCTGAACTGATTTTGCCTTTGGGTCGTAGGTCACTGGTTTGACCATCTGGATCGAATGTTTTTGACCAAGTTAACATTCTCGGGTTTTAGTGGAACTGAACTCAGAATCGTCATTGGGTTATGGTTCCAATTAGGGTTGTAAATGGATTGGAAACTTGCATCCAAATGCAATCCAAAATCCAATTGGATTTGAAGACCTCAAATTCAAATTTGAATCCTATCATATTCAAATTTAATCTGACTCCACTTTATTTTTTTAAACACAAAAAAGGGAAAAAGTTAATTACTTTTTAACTTTTATATATAATAAATTAATGTGAATATAACATATTAAATTTATTATATATAAATTCATATATAATATTAAATATAATTATATAAGTTTTATATATTAAAATCAATAAATATTATAATATAATTGGATTTGGATTTTAATCGAATTGGGTGGAGTCAAATCCAAATCTAATCCGATTATTAATTGGATACAGATTGTAAAATCTAAGTCCAATCCAATTACATAAATACAATATCTAAATCCAAAATAATCGGATTTGATATCAGATCAGACTATAAAGTTTCAAGTATCATTGACAAGCCTAACTCAAATGGTTTAACCGACTGAATCAAACGAGTGGCGCTCATGCTTTATCCCGGTTCCCTTATTTTTCTTTTTTCCCCTTTCTTGTAATAATATCTTGAGTTTTTTGAACAATATAAGAGTTTATACATCACAAGTTTAACATCTTCTCCACTGTTAAACCTATTCAACCCGTCTACCATATAACAATTACTTGTAGCGGAATGTTTGAAAAATTGATTTGCCAACTTCAATTTATAAATTTGTTACAAAATTAGCTGATTTCCTCAATCATGTGAAAATTCCTATTTGACAATATTGATTTGTGCCTTGAATTCCAGTTTGTAGCCCACTCTATGACCCAACCCAACTTTTGTGGAGAAGAATCCGAATGTGTATGAAACTTAAACCAATCCCTTGCATACATTTAAATCAATTTTATTAATAGATGCAATACAGATTGAATTACATATAATATTATTTAAATGGGATTGAGTTGGATCATGTTGGATAGGGATGAATGCATGTTCAGTGCAATTACATTAATGATTCAATTTCCAAGAAACCTGCTAAAATGTACCATTTTTTTTGGGCCCAAGCCCAAAGTATCTGGGCTCTTCAAGGTGTATATAATAATCTTTACTGAGAGAAACCCAAATGACCCAGTAGCTGAGTTGGTCACTTGGCATACCTCCATAGAATGCCCAAGCATTAAGGCTGGTACAAAGTTGTACAAACCATCATAAATGAGCCAAACCACAAGGAGTAATGGTTGGTTGCAACTTTGCCATGAAATAATTCCCAAGTAAGGTTGTTGGCATTTCACCTATAAAACTGGAAACTGAACTGTGGAGCGACGCCCTGAAAAGCTACAAATGCCAGACTAAGTGTTGTGCAGTGGAGAGAACTCGGCTTAAGAAGTTGAGATCTAGAGGCAATAGTACTTTGGATGGCCTGAGTCGAGTCCTACTCCAAAAGGACTCTGTCTTGAGCAGCTTTCAACAGTTTTAGGCACCCCCAAGAGGATTTCTCTGGCTTCTGTATCGCTCAGAATAGTTTGGCTGTTGGCAGTGAACTCTTTCACCGCAAAATCCGTTTGATCTCTCCCCTTTGGAATTGCGCAGCATACAAGCAACACTAGCCCAGCAGGAGGCACGGTCAAAACTGGCATTGCATTACAATTTACCTCTGTCCTATCCGAGGCTGCCATCTTTCTAGACTGAAGCCGGGTTTACCTCAGAGCCCAGCTCCCTGCCACTCTCACTGGAAGCAAGTTCTAACCATAACAAATTTACCTTTAGTAATAACCAGCCAATAGATTATTACTAATGCTAAGTTTGGAAGGAATACAAATACAAATATGTAGAGTGCAAATCTTGTATTTTATCTTATTTTTTTAATGTATTTATAATGTACATATTTGTATTCATACTCTTTTCAAACTGAGCCTATAAGGCTGCATTTGGAAGCAGTGTGAATAGAATGTAAATGCTGGTTCAGTTTTACTAGTGTTAGGCAGGAACGCATTTATGCATTGATAATAACAGAAAACACAATTTTCAAGGCATGTTTACACTGAAAATGAGATGTAATTTTGCATAAAAAAAAGAAGTAAATTTTCATTCAAAATAGGCTTCTTGATCAGTACCCTGAACTTTAGGCTGCGTATGGAAATGATACAAATGGAGTGTAAATTCCGGTTCAAGGTAAATTTGCACTCTAGTTCACTTTTGCCTGTGGCAACATTACATTTATGCATTGACAAATGACAGACCAATGCAAATTTACATTGATAATAAGATGTAAAAGTACATCAATAAAAAAAAAAGTAAATTTGCATTCAAGTGAGCTTTTGATTGAAAAAAAAAGCATATGCTTTATTGGAATTCATGTTTGCATCCATTACACTCTACATATTTGCATTCACACTTATTTGCATCGTTTTCAAACGTAGCCTTAGGGGTTGTCTCAAGTCGGTCCCCGAACTTCAAAATGTGTCTATGTAGTACCTGAACTTTCAGAATGTGCCTAATAGGTTCCTACCGCTAACAGTCCGCCAATTAATTTTGGAAATGTCAAAATTATCCATCAGGTGCCATCTAATTTTCTTTATCTTCCACTTTCACATAAACCAATTTAAGCAAAACTCCTTCCGATTCGAGTGAATCAAAACTACCTGATCTATCTGAACTTACATGTCAAAACTACCTGAACTTATGGAGTGATAGATTACCGATTACCGACAATGAATCTATGGATGGATGACAATGGCAGCGGTGGTGGTTTCCTCTCTCCCCTCTCTCATTTCTCACTCGGTTCTCATGTTCTCCCCTTCTCTTCTTCCCTCTCCCCCGGGATTTCCCTCCTCACTGTCTCCTTTTTTTCCACCACTCACACCATCGCTCATCCCTGTTCTACTGTCACAAGGATGCTCAGTAATTTTCCTAACAAGGGATTACAGACTTTAGGTGGATTCACAGAGAAGAGCCAAAGTTTACACTCCATAGGCATTATAGCTCAATTGAAATTATTGGAGTCTACATGACTACATCCTCGTCAGAACTTTAACTTATCTGAGATAGAATTGTGATCCAATTGGGTCTTGACTCTTGACATAGAATTGTGATACAACGTATGCAAGAAGGCCAATGCTAGCATCATGGGCCTGGCACCTTGGCCTTCATTCAGTCCTTAAATCAAAAAGAACCGGACCAGACAAAAGCCCCTGTATTTAAGTTAGCATCAAAGAATTGATAAAAAAAAAAAGAGAAAAAAAAATTACAAGGTGGACAGACTCATTCAATGCCATCAATGAGGATTGAATTGATACTAGACAATGTTTGAACCTGCGTCTTCCCAATCAATATCGGTTATGACAACATAGAATCGCCAAATCTTTGTTCACTTGCAAAACCCACAACACTATAGACATCGGGGAACTTCATCTACAGTGACGACGGCTTCCTTTTGATCACCCGAAGAGTGAGTTTTAATATTTTATCGTTTTCTGCTCATAATAGATAGAACAAAAAGATTGGGTTTTTTATGTTAATCTGGGCTTGGGAGGAGAAGGGCATATCTGGAGCAAAATTGGGTTTATAGGTGTAGTCTCTTTGTTTTGAACAATTGAGGCTAGTGCCGGTTTAGATGGCGTTTGATTAATCTAAAATCTGAAAAGTTGAAAAGATACTAAAAGGGTTTGAAATTTGAAAAGAGGCATTTTTGTCTTTTGACTTTTTAGAGCCTCTGAATAAAGAAGGTTGTTTGTATTGGATCAAACCTTCAACATCTGAAATTCACTATTTTTACTATTTTACCCCTAAATTAGACTATTCAGTTGCAACGGAGAGAGAAAAAGAAGAAAGGAGAGAAGCGAGAATTCAAGGGTATTTCAGACTTTCGACCATGTTTGAAACGCATCTGAACGCGTTCAACGCCTGACCCATGTCTTATTATTTCATATCTAAAAATTATTTTCAGTCCCAAATTTAAATACACTTCCAAACACCTCTAACATCTGAAAAGCAACATTTTCAGACTTCAGAGGTCTGAAAAGTGTTATCAAACGCCACCTTAGTTGCAAGTTCTCACAACAATAATGAACTAATCGTCATCCGTTGATAGGGAGAATCTAACGTAAGTTCAAGGATTTGATTTTAAAGATTGGAAATGATGAATTCTTTTTTGTGGTTTCATAGCAGCAGCATCCCCCCATTTCCTTTCATATTTCTGGTGATTTCTCATTGTTTTTCAATAATGTGAATTTGTTTAACTATTCAGAATATCAATTGTTTCTTTGCATTTTATCTGTTTTTGTAATGAATGATGTCTTATTTCAAGGTAGAAGACAATGAATAGTATTGTATTTGAAGGGTAGTTTTGATATTTTCAAAAGTTTTAAGTGGTACATGTCATCACGTGATACAGATAATTGACAAACTGTTAACAGTAGGAACCTTTTAAATAGATTCTAAAAATTCGGGTACTGCATAAACACATTTTAAAGTTCAGAGATTGACTTGAAATAACCCCTAAAAAGTTCATAGTACTGATAAGGAATTTTCCCTTTGTTTAAAAAGGTACATTACTTCATTGGGGTTCTGTTTGCATCCATTACAACTAAAAATTGTTTGATAGGAAAGTAAGGTCATGTTTGATTCATTTTTCATTCTTACCCAAAATGAAATTCTAAAATAGATTAAAATGGATAAAAATAAGGCCATGTTTTATTACAGCTAAAAATTGTTTGATAAAAAAGTAATTTGTCACAACAAAACCAATCCAATTTTGCACATATATATATATATGGACCAAAACGCACTCTGTACACTCTATTTGCACTGTTGCCAAACGCAGCCTAATGCTCCTTTTAGAAGGAATACACAAATATATAGAGTGCAAAACCTTGTATTTTGTATTATTTTGTATGTATTTGTACTCTTCATATTTGTATTTCTATATCAATTTTACTTTTCACCTTCAAAGGTTATTTCTTTTTATAACAATTTTACTTTTCCCCTAATCTTCAATTCTTCATCCAAAATTACAACTTACTTGTAATTTATAAATTAAATGTTTTAATCAAAATCCATAGAATACTTGAAAAATAAAAAGTTTAGCCGCGCGACCTGGAAATCTGCCTTCATCAGGGATTAATAGGTAAGTTAACAAGAAAATGGAAAATTTGTAGTTATAGGCGAAATACAGGTGAGGGAGAGAATGAAATTTCTCAGTCCCTGAGGAGATTGCAATCTATCTTCTCCAGCAAATCAAAAGGCTTCATCTAGTCAAACCAGTTTTCTATGATTTTCCAGAAAGAAAGTTACAGGCTACATTTCCAAGATAGATACTTGTTTCACCAGAAACTGAAACAAAATAATACATATATGAGGTACAAGAGTGATCATGGAGTGCGAAGCCCCGGAAGAATGGATACCACCAAACACAATCGGCAGTTGTGAAATTTAAAATAGATACCTCCAACTAAAAATTGATCCGAGCATCTTGTTCTTCACAATCCACATTCACTCACTGAGACGCCAGACGGTCCAAACCCTCGCGAGCCGCGGCAGAATTGGGATCGACCCGAATCGCGTCCTCGTAAGCCTTCCTGGCCTCCTCCCTCATCTCCTTGTGCTCGTAGCACTGCCCCAGAAGGCAAAACGCCTTGGAATTCTCAGGGCTCAGATTCACCGATTCCACGAGATCTGAAACCGCCGAGTCGACCCGGCGCCGGCGATTCAATTCGACCTGCAGCTCGGCGCGCTTGAAGAGCGCATCCCCTCGCTCGCGATCGGTAAGGGACTTGACGGCGGGCGGAGAGAGCGCAGCGTCGAGGGATTTGAGGGCAGATGTCTTGTGGCCCTGGAGATCGAGGGCTAGGGCTTTGAGAATGTGAGCGGCCGCATCTTTGGGGTCGAGGGAGAGGGCCTTATCAGCCTCGTCGGTGGCTTCTTTGGCGAGGGAGATGCAGCTGCTTCGACTGCGCGCGGTTCGAGCACGGGCCAAGAGCTGAGCCCCGTGCACGAAGTGGCGCTTTGCTTGGACGTTGGCTCGTCCCCTTAGCCTGAATTTTGCTAGGGCTTGTTTGGGGAAGTTCTGCATCACGAGGTACATCCCCAGCGTCAGCAGCAGAAAGACGACCTGAATCAGAATGTCCGTCGCCCATTCCATCTCTCTCTCTCTCTCAGAGTGGCTGAAAGCCTGAAACTCAAAGGGAGAAAGACGTAAAAAGACTCGGAGTTTGGTGTTCCTTTGCTTCAGCTAAACATGTGACCCGTTGGATTGGTACCAGAGGAAGTTATGATGCCAATACAAGGTTAAATCCTGAGAGCCAAGTGGATTCCAATCCGACCGGCGCGACTTGAGTGTAACTTCAAATTTATGGAAATCCATTCCTAGGTAGGTCAAGGTGGTTGGGTCAGGTAGAGTGAAGTGGATTCCAATCCAACCGTCAGTTAGACAATGTTGTGCTCCAGTCCTGCCCATGCTACACGCTTTTGACCCTCTAATTCCGAGTCAGAGTCGGAGGCGAAGGCAATATGTCGAAGTCAAAGTCAAAAATCATTTTGTCATGTCATGCTTTCTGACCGTTGATTTAGCATCTCCTGCTAAGGGACTGTACCTATTCTATAATCCAAATTTAATCCCTCATTCTGGGCCCTGCTAATTTGTTAACAACCTATTTTGGGTACACAAGTTCCCCCAAAAGTCTCAACCTCCATCCTCCGCAGTCGAATTAGGGTGTCAATCAATGGGTCGGTTTTTTGACACGATGGACCCAAACAGATTGGACTGGATTTGGTTGTAGGATCTGTATAATATTTCCAGCAGGTTTATTGTAAATGAGTCTATCAGGTCAAATCTGATTGTCCTAAAAATCAATCTGTTTGATTTTAGGTCTAAAATTACAAACCCTATAGGGTATGAATCGGTTCCAGGACCTTGATATTCCTTGTTAGGTCAATTCCAATTCTACCCTGTCTCCCTTAAGACCCAACCCATCGATAGCCCTAGATCGAATACCCCTACAAGACATTGCAGCAGGAAAGGAGAAAAAAATTAAAAGGAAGAGAGTGCTTGCAAAGTTGCATTTCAACTTCCCGAAAATCTCATGATGGTAGGTATTGCAGCAAAAGAACTGCATAGGGAGTGTTTTGCAAAGCAGCAGTTTTTAATGAAAAGAAGGGTTATCAACGTCAATGTTTGAATCACAATTTATTAAGTACCAAATAAAAACCTATTTTGGGTACACAAGTTCCCCCAAAAGTCTCAACCTCCATCCTCCGCAGTCGAATTAGGGTGTCAATCAATGGGTCGGTTTTTTGACACGATGGACCCAAACAGATTGGACTGGATTTGGTTGTAGGATCTGTATAATATTTCCAGCAGGTTTATTGTAAATGAGTCTATCAGGTCAAATCTGATTGTCCTAAAAATCAATCTGTTTGATTTTAGGTCTAAAATTACAAACCCTATAGGGTATGAATCGGTTCCAGGACCTTGATATTCCTTGTTAGGTCAATTCCAATTCTACCCTGTCTCCCTTAAGACCCAACCCATCGATAGCCCTAGATCGAATACCCCTACAAGACATTGCAGCAGGAAAGGAGAAAAAAATTAAAAGGAAGAGAGTGCTTGCAAAGTTGCATTTCAACTTCCCGAAAATCTCATGATGGTAGGTATTGCAGCAAAAGAACTGCATAGGGAGTGTTTTGCAAAGCAGCAGTTTTTAATGAAAAGAAGGGTTATCAACGTCAATGTTTGAATCACAATTTATTAAGTACCAAATAAAAACCTATTTTGGGTACACAAGTTCCCCCAAAAGTCTCAACCTCCATCCTCCGCAGTCGAATTAGGGTGTCAATCAATGGGTCGGTTTTTTGACACGATGGACCCAAACAGATTGGACTGGATTTGGTTGTAGGATCTGTATAATATTTCCAGCAGGTTTATTGTAAATGAGTCTATCAGGTCAAATCTGATTGTCCTAAAAATCAATCTGTTTGATTTTAGGTCTAAAATTACAAACCCTATAGGGTATGAATCGGTTCCAGGACCTTGATATTCCTTGTTAGGTCAATTCCAATTCTACCCTGTCTCCCTTAAGACCCAACCCATCGATAGCCCTAGATCGAATACCCCTACAAGACATTGCAGCAGGAAAGGAGAAAAAAATTAAAAGGAAGAGAGTGCTTGCAAAGTTGCATTTCAACTTCCCGAAAATCTCATGATGGTAGGTATTGCAGCAAAAGAACTGCATAGGGAGTGTTTTGCAAAGCAGCAGTTTTTAATGAAAAGAAGGGTTATCAACGTCAATGTTTGAATCACAATTTATTAAGTACCAAATAAAAACCCAATAATGTAAGTTGCCAACTGGCTAATTAGTAAGGTCTCCTATTAATTGTAGCGTAAACTTGGGATCAATTCCCACTTACACCAAGGATAAGAAAGAAAGAAAAAGTAGAAACTCAACAATTTCTACTTTATTCAAAATTAAGAAATGAAATGCATTTTTCTCTTTCAAGCTGAAATAACACTAATTTAAAACAACGATTAAAATATTATCGAAGTATAGTGTACAACTATAATATAATTATATCAGAAGGATAGTGTTTAATTAGGTAAAATTACAATAATGTCAAGACAACTAGATAACAATTGTTAAGTCTATGATATGCCTAGTATCATATCAAACGTATCATATCCCTATCAATGCATCTAGATGCAAAGAGATACATCGAAACAAAGATATTTTAAAATATTTAAAACTTTAAAAAATTAATGGATAGTACCCTCTAATGCTTATAACATTGAAAAAAAAAAGAGTAAAACTGAAGGGTATTGATCATATCGATGTGCAATTGTGCATATACCCACTATCAGAAGTACCCATATTTTAATCCTTGGTTTAAAATGGGGCAATGTGAAGATCTCATCAGTGATGCCTTTGAATGGCACTTGTACTTTTTTTTATCTATATATTATAGATAGTGCACGTCTGTGTTTAAGACACTCTCAAGAACTCGAATAAAATAAGTTCACAAATTTTCACCCCATATATGTAGATACTTTTGCTCATAAGCACGAGGACAAGGGTTCAAGTTTGAGGGCAGATACTTTGTAATAACAACAAAGAAAACCCAAAAATGCCAGATAGGTGGGACCAACAGTGGACGATGTTCTTTTATATGCTTGTGTTGTATTTTCATCTCTATGATTTGCTTGAATAGGATTAAGTTTGAAATATTACCAAAAAAACCCACAGCCAATCAACTGGCATCATAAAAGATATGATCAATGATCAATCAGGTGGTTTCAAACAAAATTCACGGGGATGCTTTGATTGGTCAAAGCTCTTCTGATTCTGATACTATGTCTTTCCATTATCATAGATTTTTCCAAGAAAATTTAGGATCAACAAAACTCAGATGAAGATACTACTAGTAGAATTTGGGCAAGAATCACAGAAAGATCATGAATAGATCCACTATATGGAGGGGGACCAAAAGAGTTAATTGGAGTAAACCGCTTGAATAGAGGGATTGTCACTTGACTGATAAGCATGAGCCACATTCGCAGTGATCAGTTCATCATCTTGACTAACTTATGCCGAGGAGTCAAGTTGGGGGATCAAATCATCCAAAACCGTCATTCATGAAGTGAAATCAAATCGGAATTCAGTGAAAAGCATGCCTGGAGGACTCGTAAGAGTTAAGGTGATTCTTGGGATTAGGTTTCCGATTTAAACGATCACCAAGCTCATTTCATTACATCAACCAGTCAGTTCACAATATTTGTCATGGTATAGACAAGGATGCCATGGCCTGCAACCAGTTAATCATATACCATCTTGATTCTTGACCAGGATGAGGGCAGATAGAGGGTGTAAATCATTATGTTTATGCCCATCGCCCTTGGCCCATCCCCAAACAAAGTCTTTCTACGACGGTACGACCTATAGCTAGAGAATGATTTTGGGAACATATTTGCATAAGCATAAACCTAACCGGCCAGAAGCAGAACACTTCTGCATTTTCCTAGTGTATTACTGAAACAGTGGGGCAAAAGCAAACAAACAAATAAAAGAAATTTCTTTTTTTTTATCTTCTTTTACATTCAATCCCAGTTAATACTGTCAAAAGAACACAAGGTAAAGACTAAAGAGAAACCAGGCTTCCATGTACAGAAGGATATACACGAGCAAAAGCTCAACTGTATTTGTCCTTCAGTGACATCAAGCTCAGACACGTTAGCACACCCTGTGATTACACACGCACACGAAGGGCATTCACTGAATGGTGAAGTATTATTGAAAGAGAACAACATTTCCTTGCACTTCAGAACTGGCAAGAAAAAATAGTTAGCTGATATCATATATTGCGTCACCAGGAAGCAGAAACGGGTGCAACTATATAGACTCATCTCCCTATCAAAAATCCTGGGAGATAAGAAGAGGCTCCGCTCTGAATTAGAGACTGCATAAGGTTAACTGCTTCATAATAACCAACAAAACCAGGGGAACCCGAAACCCATAGAGGGGTGGTAGTAAGACCCTTCGGTGTATAGAGAGAAGATACCCCCATTTAAGGTAGTCCTAGTTAATTTAACCCCCAAAATCAACCCACAGAAATTAGCAAATTCAACTACTCTAGGTTTTTACTTATCTTTACAAAGTGAAACACTTCATGTGACTTCTCACTGGGCCCCCATCTGTACCAACTGCAGTGGAGACTTCAGCAACTTCTTCAACGTTTCAACGATGCTTGCAAAAGATGGTCGCTGCTTAGGGTCACTGTTGAAGCAAATAAAACTATTAGCAATTTCATAGAATAACATGAATAGAAAAGGAAGCATTTCTGAATATTATATACAACTAAAAACATGGTAATTAAGTTGCAGACACAACCCTGCCTCATTCAGATTCTATATTTGACTGCTCTTTGCACTTATGTTTTTTCCAACTTATCAGGACATTTTCAGAACGACTGAGAGTGCTATTATGTTTGGCTAGAAACCAACTCAGTGTGACAACTGAAACGTTTTTGGAAGGTACATAGGGTACATGGCGTCTGACACTTACTCAGCCCAACACGACTCTATGAGGGATGCCAACATAAGACAAGTATTCTGAGGGATAGTAAGTCTTCTGTTCTGGAAAGCAACAGCGCCAACCACCTGAAAATTTGATATGTAAGTCCTGGAAGAAACCTATAAATATGTAATCTACAGCACACACATGTCTTATGAATCACTTAAGAGCAGAAAAGGCAAATAATAGAACCAAAATGCTCAATTATAATACCTGTGCCGGACTGAGTCCATTCCAAGGTTGTTGCATGGTGACAAGCTCCCATAAAATCACTCCAAAACTGTAAACATCAGATTTCTCATTTGAGGGCTCTCCACGAAGAAATTCTGGAGCCATCCACTCAGGCTGAAACAGGAAGGAAGAGAGTTACATTCCAGTATTGCACTATGAAGAAAATTTGTAACTAAATACTAAGAGAATATGGAATTCTATGAAAACACATCTATCAAAACTTCCTGTTAAAAGAATCACAAGTTTGATATTAAGATGGAAATTGCACAGAGCCAACCAATCAAAACAGAAATCAGGTAGAAAGTTCAGAGGAGATTAAACAACTGATGCATGGAAATGTTGGAGGAAAATGTGGAGCAAATCCATGAAATTACTGCCTTTTGAACCCAAACCTTTACATACTAACAACAACCAATTATTGGATAATAGCAATCAATGTTCAAACCATACTGGAAACACATCTAAGGCACCTATAGCCAAAAGAGTTCCCACAGTAGAGGATCAAGAAAAATTTCAGGTAAATACAGGATGTCCTAGATTTATGGAAAGAACATTATCTCTGAATGAGGAGAAAGAAATCCAGAGAGTTTAAAGCATGCATACCGTGCCAGCAACAGACTTTGATGATATGAAAGTGTTTGCCTTAAACCTCGATAGCCCAAAATCACATACCTGAATCCAGGAATTGTAATATAAAGATATGTTGGTAACAAGCTAAGAATGAAATGCTAAAAGTTGGAGGTTAATCCCCACCTTAACTGTCCAATTCTTGTCAACCAGCAAATTAGGAGATTTAAGATCCCAGTGAACTATTGGAGGATTTAGACGATGTAGATAATTGATACCTTTAGCCTACATCAAGTAAGTAATATAAATTTATTCCAACAATAGAGGTGATTGACCATAGCTGGGAAAAAAAAATATAACAACAACAACAACTATAACAACCACCACTGACCACATCCAATGCCATACGTAACCTCCTCTTTTTATCCAAGATTTCTCCAGCAGCTGCCCTGTGTATAAGACGGTAAAGGCTACCCCTGTTCCACAAGGATTTAGAGTTTAGAGAAGGCTAAATATATCAAAATGTTGCATTTCAAGGGCCAGTCCTGTTTTGGGTAGAATTTAAGCATCATTCCTGAAGGATAAAGATATATAAGATAGCAAGCATACCTAGGCAAGTATTCTGTCACTATTGAAAGATGTGGACGCTTTGTAACTGCACCCATGAAAAGAACTACATTTGGATGGCGAATACGTTTCATTATCGCTACCTGCAAAAAATTTTGAAGACCAGGTGAAAAGCAATTAAACAAAACAACTCTGATACAGAAGTATGAGAACAACACAGGTGGCACAAAAGTGACATGACCTCCTAGTCCAATGAAACAGATAGAATGTGAAAAAAATATACAAAATTTAATACACTATTTCACAGTATATATTGTACCTTCTATGCATATGCATTATTGTAAAAGCATCTTCACATGACATATATGGGACAATATGAAATTTTACAGCAGATGTAACAAAAGTAGAAATTTTCCAGCACAATATGACCAAGTATATATGGAACAGTATGAATCCTACCATACTGTAAATACAAGAACATAAATTATCAGAGGCATGTACTTTTGAAAGTTGATATGCCCCCAGGTGGAATGAGATAGCAGACAGGAGTCATCAAGTCAAAACTTGATAGTTGAAGCAGAGAAAAAGGAAAATAACTCAATAGTGTGCTTGTGTTAAATGTTTTGTGTTGAGTTGGGCCGATTTTAAGTTATTGGCCCAGCCTTTTATTTTTTTATTTTTAAGTTGTTAAGTTAGGAAGTAATTGGGCCTTAGGCCCATTAGTTTATGTTATTTTAAGTTGTGACTGTTCAGCCACTTAAAGTAGCCGCCCTACTAAGGGTATTCCTGTAATCTTCCATTCTTTTATTTTAAGTATATAAACCAAGAGGGGCTGGCGGCCAGACTCATTCAATTCTGGCAACATCCCACTCTCTTCTTCTTCTTTACTGCTGAAACCTTTCAGCTTCTTCTACTTTTCTTCACAAGGCATTCATCTGAAACTGTTATCAGCAAATTCTACTTTTTGAGCATTAATTTTAGTACTATTTATACATTAATGTTAGAATTGAATATATATATATATATATATGTATGTATGTATGTATGTATATATAGATGATTATGTCAAAAATATTAAATCCTAAATATGGTTTTCATTATAACATAGACAAAAATAAATAGATTGTAAAGACTACAAATCTAAATGGCAACTAGTTACAGATGCATATAACTATCACAAAATTTTTTAATAGATGGAATATATCATTATGTTAATGGTAGGCACTGTGTTACTGATGAGAAGTACAATTGTGCAAGATAGAATTGTAAAAGGTCAATAGGAAGGCCAAAATGTATGATGCTCAAAGAAGTAAGCTGGCAGAAAGGCTTTTCTCGAATCAAATGACTTCAGGCCAATCAGATTACTTAATAGCTTTTATAAAATCTTGGCTAAGGTGCTGGCAGAAAGGCTTAAAAAGGTGCTAAGCAGTGTGGTGTCTGAAAATCAATGTGCTTTTGTTCCTAGGAGGTGGCAACTGAGTTGATTGATTCAAGAAAGAGAGAAGGAAGACCGGGCCTCATCTGCAAATTGGACTTGGAAAAAGCCTATGGACATGTGAATTAGAGGTGTTTGAATTTCACTCTGGAAAAAATGAACTTTGGGTAGAAGTGGAGAAACTAGATCAAGGTCTGTGTCATATCACCTGAAGTTTCAATCCTGATAAATAGAGAATCAGCTGGTTTTTTTTAAAAGTTCTAGGGGTCTCCATCAGGAGGACCCCTCTCTCCCCTCATGTTTATTTGCAACATGGAGATTCTGACCCAACTCATCTTTCAAGTGGGGGAGGCTGGTTTGTGGGAGGGTTTTGAAGTGGTGCCAGAAAGAGAAAAAGTCCAAGTGCTGCAACTTGCTGATGATACTTTGTGTTTATTGATGCTAATGTGGATCAGATGGAAGTTCTCTTAGGTGTGCTCTTCTGATTTGAAGTGGTGGATGGTCTGAAGGTGAAATGGAACAAAATTCTTCTCATCCCAGTGGGAGTGTGGAGAATGTTGTCTTTGGCTGAGGTTCTTGCTTGCCAAGTTGGTCTTTTGCCTAATGTATCTAGGCCTGCCTTTGGGAGCTAAGTGTAGCTCTTCCTTGATTTGGAAACCTTTCTTGGAGCAGTTAGAGAAGAAACAGTCCTCTTGGAAGGCAAAGTATGTCTCCCTTGGAGGAAGAGTTACACTCCTGAAGAGTTCCTTGTTCAATCTCCCTTCTTACTTTCTTTCCCTTTTCCCGATCCCCTCGAAGGTGGCTCAAAGAATTGAGAAGTTGCAGAGGGACTTTCTTCGGAGGGGTTGGGAGGAGGATACTCCCTTGGAGGAAGAATTACACTCCTGAAGAGTTCCTTGTCCAATCTCCCTTCTTACTTTCTTTCCCTTTTCTCAATCCCTCGAAGGTGGCTCAAAGAATTGAGAAGTTGTAGAGGGACTTTCTTTGGAGGGATCGAGAGGAGGACAAAAAAACAGTTGGTAAATTGGAACCAGGTCTGCTCTCCTAAGACCATGGAGTCCTGGAGATTAGGAGGATAAAGGTTTTCAATCATGCCTTGTTGGGAAAATGGATTTGGAGGTTTGGGACTGAAAGAGGCATCTGGTGGAGAAGCCTAATTGCTGCTAAATATGGCTCAGATAGGGGAGACTGAATAACTACTGGTTCTCTTCCCTCTTTTGGCTGCTTGATTTGGTTGAAAATTATGAACCATCTCCCTAGTTTTTGCATAGGAATCAAGCCAAAAGTTGGAAATGGTCGTAGGATGGCGTTCTGAAAGGACCCTTGGTTCTCTGACCATGGTTTAAAGTATCGATATACCTGATATGCACGAACATGCGTATCGGCTGTTTTGATACTATAAAATACTACATTTTTTTGCTCTGATATTTTCACCAGGGGGTTGGTTTTAAGGGTAATTAACACAAAAGGCTAAGTTTCTGTAAAATCCTTTAAAAAGGTGTTTCGTTCAGCCACCGATACGATACACCCGATACATGGTGTATCGTATCGAAATTTTGAACCTTGGCTCTGACTATCCTTTAGCTGGTGGAGAAGCTTAGTTGCTGCTAAATATGGCTCGGATAGACAACTACTGGTGGAGAAGCCTAATTGCCGCTAAATATGGCTTGGGTATATAACTACTAGTTCTCTTCCCTCTTTTGGCTGTTTGATTTGATTGAAAATTATGAACCTCCTCCCTAGTTTTTGCATAGGAATCAAGCCAAAAGTTGGAAATGGCTGTAGGCTGGCGTTCTGGAAGGACCCTTGGTGCTCTAACTGTCCTTTAGCTGAGCTGTTCCCAAAGTTATTTCAGTTAGCTTGGACCAGGAAGCTATGTTGGCTGAATGCTATGATGTCCAGGGGATCACTATGGTCTGGAATCCTTTGTTTAGAAGGGACTTTCAGGATTGGGAGCTGGAGAGCTTTGCTGATCTTCTTCAGATGCTCTCTGGACAGGTTAGACACTAGTGTGGACTCTTGGATCTGGAATGGGACTGCTGCTGGGCTGTCTTCTGTCCTTTAGCTAAGCTGTTCCCAAAGTTATTTCAGTTAGCTTGGACCAGGAAGCTATGGTGGCTGAATGCTATGATGTCCAGGGGATCACTATGGTCTGGAATCCTTTGTTTAGAAGGGACTTTCAAGATTGGGAGCTGGAGAGCTTTGCTGATCTTCTTCAGATGCTCTCTGGACAGGTTAGACACTAGTGTGGACTCTTGGATCTGGAATGGGACTGCTGCTGGGCTGTCTTCTGTGAAGTCTTTTGCTCTTTCCCTGGCCAACTGTACTCTTGATAGAGTTCCTGCTTCAAATATTTGGAAGCCTGTTTCCCCCTCTAAAATTAATGCCTTAGTTTGGGCTGCAACTCTAAATACATGCCTCACTAAGGTGAATCTGGTTAGAAGGGGTCTGCAGGTCCTGGATCAATGATGTGTGCTCTGTGGGCAGGGGCTTGAAGATTCAGATCATCTCTTCATGCTTTGTCTTGTGACTTCTTGGCTTTGGTGGCACTATCCCTCTGCAGTCAGCGTTTCCTGAGTTATGCCTAGCTATCTCCTGGATCTTCTGTGGGGCTGGAGCCTTCCTGGTCTCTCGAAGTTAACTCAATGTGTCTGGCTGTCCTTGCCTGCTGCAATGGTCAGCACTGTTTGGGATGAAAGGAATAGAAGGGTGTTTCACAAAGAGTCAACGGGGGTGGAGGAGTTGGTGTCCTTTTCCTTTGGAAAACCGGTGTCTTGGGTTGCAGCTGCTAAAGGCTTTCAACCTAACATCTTCGGGTCCTTGATGAGAGCTAGAAGCTTGTGGGAGCTGTAATCTTGTTGTATTATGGTCTTTTTGCCCGGCTGGGGAGCCTGCCTCTTGGGGGCTTGTTGTATCTTGATTATAGAGTTTCTAATAAAGTTAACTTGCTTTTTTCAAAAAAAAAAATGGATTTTTCCTTGAATATATTGGATGACAGGTGACACAATAAAACCACTGGTCGTAGACAATCCCAAATACATATACTAGTCTTGGAAGATGAGATGATGCTAATGATAAATAATTGTATTTTTCATATTTACCATTTTCTTACCTCTCTCAGGAACTCCTTCAATTGATCATCGTGAAAATCTTGAATCGATAGAACCTTCACAGCAACGTCCTGCATTTCATATTTCGGTAAAAAATTTGATAAACTATAGCCAGAAAACTAGTTCAATAAACAAAATATGGGAAGGTAGGAGTCACCAAAGAAAATACATCATAGTACATCCCTTAAATACAAAAAAAGGAAAGGAGGGGAAAAATGTACATCCATAGATGTATGTACTAGGGGTGAGCATGGGTCGGTTTGGTTCCATGGCAGAACCTGGAACCTACCCTGTAGGGGTCGGTTCCAAGTTTTTGGAACTGGAACCTACCCTGTGAAGATCGGTTCCAGGGTCTACCCGTGGAACCTGTTCTTTATTTACTCTCCCTCTTAAAAAAATAAAACATATCCTTTAAAAAGTTGATTTTCAATAATGATAATATATAATTTAAAACTTACATTATGTTTATTGATTAAATTGAGTAACTTAATATGTAGATTATTATAATATATTACATACGGTTCAAAATTTATCATATTATAATTTAAATTTTATAAATATTACCTTTTACATTATTTATTATACACATTCAAATATTAAAATGAAAACAAATGATCAAATTACTTAAGTAACTCAATGGTCAAGTGAGACCATGGCTTTTGTAACAATGAGTGCTTGAGTTCAAACCTTCATGTGCTTAAAAATATTTTGGAGTTTATTTCAAGGCCGGTTCCACTAAGGCCAACCAAGGTCGGTTCAGGTAGGGTAAACCCCTAGACCCTAGAACCGACCTGGATAGGGGTCGGTTCCAAGAATTTGGAACCAGACCCTACCCTGTAAGTCTGTAACAGATTGGGTAGGGTCGGTTCCATTCGGTTCCAGGTAGAACCTACCCATTTGCTCACCTCTAGTATGTACATAGAAGGGTTTATGGAGGAAGCATGATTATTGAAAGGTATTAATAAATTAGAATGTACAATATACTAAAATTGGACAACACATGCAATATGAAATAATGAATTGCCTTCTGAAAGGTACAAAACTGCCTAGGACATCAGTGCCACAGAACATGAGAGAGAGAGAGATGCAAGCCTGCAACATAACAAGTAACTTAATACTAACAAATTATAATGTTAATATACTAACCGATCCATGCCATTCAGCACGATGCACTGTTCCAAATGAACCTACATAACAAAGTGTAACAAGAAAATCAGAACAATCAGGGACACCCGAGAATTTCCCCACGTAAATGAGAAAATGTAATAGAATGAAAACAATAATAAGAAAAAAAGTGTCCAAATTTAAAAGATTGTTCTACAAGTCAATAGCAAAAACAAATTCGTACCAGCACCAACACGCTCCTTTATCTGTAATTCATCCCATGATATCTCAAGCCAGTCCATTGCAAGAGAAGGTTCAAGATTCAAATATCTTGGGATAGTGGTAGTAGCAATACCACCTTGATTCTCAGGTCTGCTTTCAGTTTCTGACAATTCCATTTGACTACACCCCTCAAGTTTAGGTTGCTTTATTGCATTGTTCATAGGAGTTTCATATGCAACCAACTCTTTCCTGTAAGATTCTTGAACGGGAGATTTGTCTCCATCTAGTCTAGAACGTCCATGTACTGACATTCCTGGAACAGCATCCAGAGTTTCTGATGCACAGTGCTGTATAGAAGGCAGCAGTGCCTGGCTTTCAATGCAACTATTACTGTTATCTTTGAACTCCAAAGGCATTGCTGATGATTCCGATCTTTCACAAGCTTCATCACCCAGTACACATATGGAAAGCTTCAAATCCTCAACGAATTTACTGCTATGAATTGATTGGACTTCTTTATCCAAGCATGTTGGAGGCCTATCTCCATAGTTATTAACTGGAAGTGGATTTTCTGTATTTTTTGGGAAAGATCATTAGTTTAAAAATTTTGCACCTTTTTGGTAGGTAAACAATTGAATATGTGTATTCCAACTTAAGTTGCACAAACATTCACAAAGAATTCAAAAAGCACATTCTAATAAAGTTTATATCATATGCGCCACATCATTATTGAATAATATACATGAGCACATGTGCCACATGTGTGCTGACTCCTGCTAATAAATCTCAATGGGCATGCAAACCTAGGGATGAAAAAGAAGAACCGACGTTTAACACAACATATGCATCTGAGTTTCTAATTATGAATAAGATGGAAGCATTGTCTTAATAATTTGAAAGTTTGATTAAAAAAGCAAAGATATGAAATCATATAATCCTGAGTGTCAGAATCTCAATGATACTCTGTAATGTAACTTAGCTTGGACACTATTGCCTAGATACCACTTCAAAGTACGCCTACAATCAGAAGCAGATTCTGTTAAAGGTTTCTGCCCCCTACTTAATTGCCTACACTGTATTAGGAGGCATAAATAATACTCCCCAATTCACAACCTCAACATACATTTAAATGCAGAACTTGGATTTCAAAGATATTCAAATATCACTTGAAGTATTTCTATCATCTGATGCACGGATTGTTGGGGTTTCTGTATTCCTACAATTTCTCTTTGCCATAGTAATGTATCCAAGCCCAAAACTTCTGAAGGCTTTCATTCAATTAAATATTTATCAATGAAATTTATGTGACATGTGTTAGAAATAATAGTAAACAAAGATCTCACAAGATTAAAAAATGTTTTCTGGGTATACAAACCAGATAATACCTGAACTTCGAGAATCTTTGGGAAGATTGCAGATGCTCTCCAGGTTTAGAATTTGTCTACAGGAGGTTTTATTGATAATTGATTGTTGGAAAAATTTTTTAGGAGAAATTTGGAATGGTGAAGGCACTGGCGAAAGTAAAGTTCCATTAATTGAGGAATCTGGACCATGAACATTTCCTGGTTCTCCAACTAGATCAACTACATATTCCCTGCCAAAATATATATGTGTGCATAAACATAATAACACAGAATTAAGAAGCATGAATCATAAGTGAACTTTATAATATTAGAAGAAATAGTATTCTAGAAGTACCTATAAAATCATATACAACATATAAGCATTTCATGCACTTGGAATTAAGAAAAATATAGACGTACAAGTTTCCAGTGTGACTAACTGATGCAGGCATGGAAGCAAGGAAAAAAATCCACGAAGAAAGAAATCAGTTTTCTCACAACTCCTCATCCAACAGCAATTTCATAACTCTCGGGTGCTTTGGAATTTTGTATTTACAAGTCTCCTAAAATTTATTTTCAAGTCCTCATCCAACAGCAATTTCATAACTTTTGGGTGCGTTGGGATTTAGTATTTACAAGTCTCTTAAATATATATTTTCAAGTCTGTTGGTGTCTTAGAAGTAGCGTTTTTAAGTCTTACAGAACAAAACAGTAGAATATTCAGCTAATAGGTCACAGAGATAGAAAGATTGATTGGGAGAGTGGAGAGGTGCTTGATTGAATGGGCCAGGGTTTTGGAGGAGTTAAATGACATGAATCAGCAGAAGTTTACAAATCATTGGGAAAGAATTCTTTTTTTTGTGGATGCTGTAAATGAATGACTAACAGTTGCATTTTTTTTGTAATTAGCATACTTTTTGTATGCTCATCCATTTGTACAGTGCCTTGGTATACAAGGGTTGATGTAATCTTTGATACATTTTCAGTTAATATAAATCATACCTTAATTTTAAAAAAAAAAGTCTTATAGAAATTTGCTGTTATTAATAAAAATGAAATTACTATTTAATTTCTAAGTGTTTGCTACTTATAGTAAAACTGTGGTTTTGTTTTGAGTAATTTCTAGTGTCTTTACAATAAGTTAGTTTTAATAGGATTATTAATTGTAGGGGTAGTAATTTTTAACCCAACCATTAGCTTATGGGTTGGGTTGTATCATTTAATCCCGTGTGATTGACGGGTCGGGTAACCCAAGAAAGAAAAAATTAATGGTTCGGGTGGGTTGGACTATGGTTATCCAGCGGGTAACCATTAACAAATTGGGATTTTTTCAGTTTCGATTTTCACTCTCTTCCCTTCCCGTTTCAGTATTTTGTTGTACACCCCCTTCCCTTCTGTCTCTCTCTCTCTCTCCCCCTTCCCCCTAAGATCTAACCCTAATCGGAGGTTGAAGATGGTAACTAGAGGAAATTTTTAGCATAGATTACCTCTCTCTCTCTCTGTTCATTAGAAATCATAATCTCAATCCTAACCAGGATGAACTCATCAGAAGCAATCCAAAGCATTACCACCATGCAAATCAGAACTGTTACGGCATGAACTCAGAGCAGTGATCCAAATGGTTTAACTATTTTGTCCACTCCATCACCAGATACAACTCTATCCATTGTATCTCACCCGCCCCTCTTCCATCTGGCCAACAGCAAAAGTTGCAGAAATTCCTTGATTTCTTCTTCAAGTCAAAGTTGAATAATGTCAAAAATCATTCATGAAAAACCAAATGAAGCATAAGACCAGATTCTTGTTGATGAAGTATCTCCATGCATGCTTTCCTACTAGAAAATCTTAGAAGTTCATGCTAGTTCCAGTGGCCATATTTCCTAATGTGAGCAGTCAACTTCTCGTCTTCTCGAGTCCATGCTTCTTCAATCCTATTTTCTCTCAGTCTGCACTTTTCTTCATCATCTCTCTCCAAGAACACTAGCAAGTTAAATGCTATCTGTTAATCTGGCCCAGTTCCCGAAGCTCATTGGTTCAGCGAAAGCCGTTTTTTTTATATAGAGGGAAATAAACTATCTTAGGATCACACTGGAACGTGTTTGAAATATTAATACACAGTATTATTTTATATTTATAGAGAAAGAACAATGTGCAAGGTGCCAACCAGCTGGTTGGTTAAGGTCTCCTGCCGGTCATAACAGAGACTTGGGATCAAATCCCACCTGCACCTGGGTTGGGGGGTTATGGGTTGGAGGATGGGCTACCCCCGTTGTGTAGCCCTTCAAAATATATCAAAAAGAGAGAGAGAGAACAATATATTCTCATCTATTTATATTTTACTATAATATCTGTTTTTTCTGCATATTTTGTGATTTTTTTATAATTTCTAATGATTATCTATAATTTTATATTTTCTGTAATTTCTATATTTTTCTTTTTGTCTTTTCCATTTTCTGTATTTTTTGTTATTATTGTGCAATTTATGTTGTAATTTTTTGTAATTTATATTATTATTCTGCAATTTATTTTTTTTTTTAATTTCCTTTTTTTTTGCAAAATTTGTTATTTTCTTCAACTCCTATGTTTTTCTATGATTTTTGTTATTTTTTGCATTTTGTATGTTTTTTCTACAATTTACGTATGTCTCCATGAATTAAAAGATTAATGGATTGGATGGGTTGGATTCGGTTAAGGCAGATTTGGGTTGAACCCAGCCCATTTAATTTTATCTTAACGGGTCCTTAATGGGTTGATGGGTTAGATGGGTTGGGTTGAAGCTTAACCCGAACCCAACCCACCCAATTGGCACCCCTAATTGTTATTTAGGCTCAGTTTGGAAGGAGTACAAATACAAATATGTACAGTGCAAATACATACAAAATACAAGGTTTTGCACTCTATATATTTGTATTTGTACTCCTTCCAAACTGAGCCATAGACTCAATTTTGAAAGAGTACAAATACAAATATGTACAGTACAAATATATATAAAATAATACAAAATACAAGGATTTGCACTCTACATATTTCTATTAGCACTCCTTCCACACTGAGCCTTAGAGTTGCTTTAGGAGTTAAGAGTCCTTATTTGAGTGTCCTTGTGGGTTAGTTGTTGAGATTCCTCAGTTTTAAAGTTAGAGTTTGTTTTAGGTCATTTTTATAGTTGAAATAGGAGTCTATAAAGGAAGATCTGTGCTTTCATGTTTAGTCTATAAACAGAGTCATCATAATTGAATTTGAAGGATGGAGTTAATGGAATGAAAAGTTTATCTTGAGGTTACCTATGGATAATATTGTGATCTTCTTCCTTCTCTCTTCTCTCCCTTTTTCTTCTAAAAGTGCACTATTTCTTCTCTTTCTCTTCTTTCTTCCACTCATAATTCAAATCCTTAATTCTCCCTCTTCTTTCCACCACGTTCACCTCAGTAAGATTTTCTCCTTCTTGTCCTACATTACTAATCCTCCAATATTTCATTATCTAATTTTCATAATGTCCTCAACAAATCACAATCTAAAGAACATAATAGAAATTACAAGGCAGAAAACATGCAATGGAGAAGGAAAGCATGTTCACATTATTCATAGCAAAGAATCCAGAAAAACTTGTGACATACAACAAAAAGAAATTTAACATATTTGTTGCTAATGCAAGTATTGAAAAAAAAAAGAAGAGAAAGCATAAAAAATGCCAATGATCTTTAAAATTATCCAGTTTACTAAAACTGATAACAACTGGAATACAGGATACACAATAACATATTTGAGAATGTTCAAGTGATTCACGTAGAACAGCACCCCCCCCCCCAAAAAAAAAAGGAAAAGCCTGTTCTTAAAGTTCATGGGTTTCCAGAACTTATGGGTTTCTTAAAGTTCCTGTGACCCCCCAAAGGAAAGCAATTTCTGACCTTGATGATTGCCTATCATCCCCAATTTTTACAAGACAAGAAGACCGATGATCTGCTACACAATATTTGCAACCACGGGCTATTCGACAAGGCAGGCCAACATAATCAGCCAATTTCTGCATATCAATAAGCAAAACAACCATCAGGATCATATACCACACAATAGATGGCATTAACAGGATATAACATACATCATATCCTCACTGTTCAAGTTAGCATCCTACAAACAGAAAATTATTGTTTTGTCATGATTGACAAAAGAAATATGTTTTCTTCAATGCATGCTTGAATATATTAGTCATTAACTTCACTGGTTTTTATTTTGTTAATACCCTTCAATCTGCCTGAAATGTCTCACTCTCTATTCATAGGATATAGTGAAATGAGAATATTTTGAAGAAGGTGAATGTAATGAGCTCAATAGGATATGCAGGTGCCTTTATCGAGCTAAGTGCCTCAGATTCCATTAAGCATCTGAATTTACTTTACTTTGGTTCAGGTTTTATTTTACTTCACTTGCACTGCAAACAAACAAAACAAAGTAAAACCTATTGCAAAAGTAAACCAGAATTTGCACTCCCATACTTTTGCACCAGTGCAAATGAAACTGCACTGCAAACAAACAAGGCCTAAAAGGTAGATTCAGATGCACTAAAGCTTCAAAGCTGTAAACTCACTGCTGCAAATTATAGCCATTATATGATCTAAAAATCAAGGAAACTCTCTTTAGTTGTGTGTAATTAAATGGTCTGCTTAATTTGTTTTGTCAGTATGGCTTGTTTAATTTTCAATTGACAAATGAAAATTTTGCAGCATTAAGAATTAGCCTGCATCATATGAACCGTGCTCAACTTCGTGCCAACATGCTGATTGTCACAGCTGACTGCTTCACAAAGGGAAGAAATAATCCCTAATTCTGTTTCTTATGCAAAACAATAGCAAGGTGTTCAATTAAAGAGGTTCAAGATTTTCAAAGGCTAATGTCACAGAACATTTTTACTAACCTTTTCGGAAGATCAGTGTTAGAAGTGATTTGAACCACGTTCTAGATTGATCGATAAAAGTTTTGAGTTGAGGACAAGAATATTGTGGAGGATGCCCACAAGGGGTCACTGTGTGCAAAAAAAAGGTGCCAAAGTTTAGGTCCATGTCCAGTCACCAGTCCGTCAGTCATCTAGCCTCAAAGAAGGAAATCAATCACACTGCCTTCAACAGCATTCTTGGGAACTGGCTTATATTAGCTTCAGTGGTATTATTTTAAGGAACTGATATTAATAACTTAAAACAAGCAAATTGTTGGCACTCAACTGCACAACATATAACTAATCAAACCTACTTAATTTTCCCATTTTTGGTTTTAAAACAACAAGCAATAAGGTAAATAAGAAACTACTTTCATCAAACAAGTATTCTTGTTATCTAGTGAATGTATCAACATTCCACAGCCTCATGCAATATTATGCTCAAACAATCATCTTTTAGCTTTTATACTTCATCAGAAGTTATCATACTGCAGTTCAAAACAATATATTAGAGAGTTAATATTAGCTAGGCACTTGAAATCTGAACTATGGATGAAAATTAAGATGAATAAAAGTCATAAAAGGTAAAAACTGGAATACACCAATTGAAGGTACATCACCTTGAAAAGAATAGCTCGATGCCTACAGAGTCCCATAGATAGGCTGCCAATCGGGAGCAGAATACACCTTTGGTAATCCCTCAATCCCTTGCTAATCAATTTCCAGTGCATGTGAAGATCACCCCGCTCCATTGGAAAAGCACCCCTTCAAATTCAAACAAAGTAAGCATAGAACAGAGAATCAAGAAAAATCAGTTCTAGTGATGCAGTAGTTAAGACTTACCCCATGTAGAAAGAAACAAGTCTTCCAAGCTTCTTTGCCAATAGTAAGGTGTTGCCTGAAGCATAATAAAGTTCTTGTGCTTTGTCCTCAAGCTCCTTGAGGCGTGAATCTCCACGTGTATCAACAAGCACAACCTCCATTGATGAATCGCTAGGATCAATAGCTTTAAGCGAAACCAAAGATGGTAGCCTTTTACCTTCCTCCAACTTATTGCACATCACCCACAAATACGGATCCATCCCCAGAATGTTATAAAACCCATCTGATATCTTGTCGGAATAAGATAAACATCCACTTACCTGCAAAATGCAGGAAAAATGAAATGCTTAAGTATCTCAAATTCCAGTCCATAAGATGACAAATAGAACATGATTCCAAGGAAATTGCAAATAAGAAAAAAATTAATTTCAAGCTACTCTTACACTAGTTCCGCCGATCTCCACTAAACCAGACAAAATTTCTCCAATCCAATATCAAGACAACACTAAACTACTAGAGCTAATTCAAATAACCACCAATTAGTTCATTCATTTCCAATAACCCACCCCGCCACCCCCCAAGAGAGCAGCGAAAAAACTTCTAGGAATTACTAGGTCGAAAGTAGAAACAACTAAGACAAATGAACCAGAGACAAATAGTTATCGCAGAAATTCATTTGTAGAAGTAGGGAGAGGTGGAGAAAGAACAAGACTTTGCTTACCCAGAGGCGATAAGAAACGGCCTCCATATCAGAAGAAAAGCCGGCGGTCTCTGTATCTTGAATAAACACGGGTCCGTCAGCCAGAGATGCTTGAGACGTGAGCCGAACAGCGAGCGAAAGCTGCAAATAGTAGCTTTCCCGTGACTTTTGTGCTAAAACCTCTCTGGTTTCCTCGTCGTCCTCCTGCCTGCTTGACAGCTGCGACTCCTTTGCATCCGTGGAGACATTCTCGTCAACAGTGGCCCCGGAGAACAGGATTCCGGAATAACTACTATCACTCGACAGCCGACGTGACAACACCTGCCGGCCAGGAACCAGATCCTGGATGACGATCGTCTCCGGCGGTTGCTCCGGTTGAAGCAAGAGCCGCCTGTCCTCATCGCAAGATTTCGGGTTCTCGTGAACGGCACGATCTACCTTTCTATCAGCCAACCAATCGCCGAAAGCCGCAAGTTGCTTCCCAAATTTAAGACTTCCGCCCGTGAAAAGATCTGGCGCAGCTAGATTCTTGCCAATTTTGGTCTCCTTGGCGAACTTCTGATCTTTTCCGTCATTTTCGACATTACCAGCTCCTTTCGAATCCTTATTCTCGTGATCCGGGTGTAACAGCTTGAACGAAGCATCATTTCCTTGTATTGGAAATTGCCTCGGAAAGAAATAGGTAGTCCGGTGAGGCATCTTCACGAGTCTCACGAGACAACACACGCTCGAACTTCCTTTCAGTCTTCGGTCTATTCGCGCTCTCCGTGAAGAACAACAGCTTCCTCCCCACTTGCAGTGACGCCAAACCCTAATTGGTCGTCAAAGCTGTGCAAGTTTCTCCCAAACCTCGGTGGACGAGAAACAACAGAGCAGCAAAGGTGTTTTGCTTCCGCACCACTCAAACCGGATCGGAAAGAAAGAATCAAATAAAAAGAAAAAAAAAGAAAACAAATAACCAGTGTCAGACTCTTCTCAACTGTCAGTGGCTTCACTTCAAACAAAGAGGAAGCAGAGCTGAATTTCGGGGAAGAAATGTCAAAAGCGGTTTTGCAGAGCTCGGAATCATCAATAAGCTTATCATTCGTCGCTTGGATTTGTAAAACGGTTTCAGACAATTTATGGAAGCGGTTTTGCAGAGGAAAAGAGAGTGCGAGAGCCGATTTCGCAAATCCATCAACAATGATAAGCTCACGATTCACGATACCGCAGAGGAGTTCAAATTTCTGATTTAGATCATTTTTTAAACTCCCTGAAGTGGACGACGAAAGCGGTTGAAACTTGAACAAAAAATAAGCGCGAAATACTAACGAACGCCTCTGCGCAATTGCGCACCCCTGCTTACACGTGAGCACTAAAGGATGCTTGCAGGTACACGTAAGCATAAAGGTCAGGAATGCGCACTAAGCACTGCTGTATATATAATATATATAATCTAAAAAAGAACTTACACACCAGAGCACAAGAACACTGTCGTCTATCGTTAACGGTGAGTGAAAGTGAAACCAACAACAACATGGTCATAATTCATACAAAAGCAAAAAAGCATCCCTCGTTCTTGAGGTAATGTGCGTAACCTCCTTCGATTTCCTGGAAATAACAAAAACATCCCTTAGAATTTAGAAGTAACAGAATCAATCGTTCCTTGAAAAACAAGAACACTAGAACATTTCAAAGCAATGGAAACACTAGAAGTGGTGAAGGGTGGTGATTCAGAAAGCAAGAAACATATCGAAAAGCAGAGAGAGAGAGAGAGAGAGATCAGAACAGGAAACGCAACTGATTGAAGCTTACCCTCTGTATGAGCAATCTCTGATTGAAAGCTAAGAAACAATCTTACGATAAAACAGGATTTAATTCCAACCATTCCCAAAAGTTAAATAGTTAAAACCATGAAGCACATAAGCAAAGGGGTCTGATTTATATGGCTGAAGTTGGTATGACCAGCACAAGTTTCCTTCTTCCATTATTTTCTATTTCCCACTGTTGCATGTGACAAAGCCTAAAAGGTGTAGGGCTTCACAGGTGGATTCCATCTTTCTTTTAGATACTTGTGAAGGGGGATGAACAAAGGAGCTTGTTTTCATATTAAGCTTCTGTAAAGTACTTTTGTGCTGCAAATACCTAAGAAACAAAGTAAAGGAAAACGGAAATAAAATTTTGATATGACATAAAAGGAAAAATATGTAATAGAGGATTCCATCAAGGGGTATGAATAAAGGAGCTTTTTTTATAGTGAGCTTTTGAGAAGTGCTTTTTGGCTGCAAATAGCTAAGAAAAAAAGCAAAAGAACAAAAATAAAATTTGGGTACAACATACAAGAAAATAAATGTCATAGAGGATAAGAATAAGCCTTAAAATTCAAAGAGGTCTTAATGAGAACAGAAGCTTTTTAGGGTTTTCCCAATTCTTTCTTCCAAAAGTATTGGGCAATAATTGAGAAGGATATTATTCTAGCTACCGGTGATTTTTTTTCCGGGCTCTTAGCACAAGGATCTAGAAGATGCCTCTCAATTCATACCTATCCATTTATGTAATACTATTTTTAAAATAATTGCAAAAATTTTAGTAAGGTTAAAAACCATCATCACAAAAAAATACTAATTTGAGCTAAAATGCTTTTCTATCCAATAGACTTATTTTTTATAATATTTTAACATCACATAAAATTATACATTTTATAAAGATGGCTAGGCAAAAACAAAGTTTTGTGAAAATAAAGATGGACATGAATAAAGTTTACGGTAGAATTAAATGGTATTTTGTTAAAGAGGTGATGGGAAAATTGGGGCTTGCGTCTAAGTTCATTGATTGGATCTGCAATGTATTTTCTCCAATTTTTTATTAAATTATAGTAAATGGTAGCTAATGAGGGGTAATTTGGTCTTCCGAATTACATCGTGATACATGACTTTCAAGTGATACATCGGCGTTGAGTAAGCAGATCACCCCAGCAAGTCGGCCTGTAGCACCTTGCCCAAGCTGACCTCAAATACCTCGTCCAGGCCAGGCTAATAAGTCTTCCAACAAATAGCGACCTACTTCAGAGACCGGCCGAGCTACAAGGAGTACCTTTGGTGACCTGCAGGGCGAGCCTGTTGACTTGTCTCATTAGATCCATTGCCAGTCCGAGATCTTTGGAGTACTAATGAGTCAACCGTTGGGCTGGCCTAGCATTGCACGCATCAAAGTTAATCGAACGAACCGCAACCCTTGCACAAATTATGTAACCAATGTAATTATTCTCCCGAGTGAACGGAAATGGCTCCGCGATAACCTAAGACTCGTTGCAAGAGGTCTCAGGCCACTCACATCTATATAAAGCCTTCATTTTCACCTGAGAAGGTATGTGCGATTGAGCTCTCACATTCTCTTATCTCTTAAGAACTCTCAATACAGTTCGCTGAATTAAGCATCGGAGTGCCCACCCTGGGTAAAAACAACCTAGGCACTCTAATCCTACCTCTCTTGTAGAACAATACAGTTCGACCATCGTTAGTTCGGCCTAACACAACTCGGCCACTAACGAGTCTAGCATCTGAATCAGCGTCCGAGTCATTAGACACGTGAGAGCAGATAGATCGCGATACATCAATAGCCTAAGTAAAACTTTTGTTCCATATAGAGGCCCGAGGCAAGGAACCTCTATCACCCTATCATTTTCTCTTGTATGTTGAATTCCCATCTATGTATCTCCAAAACCTACATAACACAAGTGGCATCTCCATTATTCCGTTAAATCAAAATTGCCCTATTATCATTCACCTTTTTTATGCAAATGACTCGTACATCTTCTCTAGAGCCAATGTCTTAGAAGGATTGATGATTATGAATCCCTTGAAGGAGTATGAGGAAGCTTGAGGTCAAAAGTTGAATCTTTCAGAGTTCAAACTTGTATCTCAAATTGCAAAAAAAAAGTGTCCTAGGTCATTGGCATAAAGAAGGTAAGTAAGCCTTAACCAACTATGTTGTAAGGACAAAAATGTTTGACAATCAAAAAACATGTTTAGAAAATGAAAGTGGCAATAATGTGAATGCTAAGATTGATGAATGGAAGTTATCCATATGAACCTATGAGTAACTTCAATAGGTGATAAAATGAGAGTGAGAGTAGGCTATGGTGGTCTAAGCACAAGCATATAAGACCACCAATTGTACCAATTAGAATAAACGATTTATTGCACATTAATTAAGGGGATAGAAGAGCGAAGGGTATAACAAAAAGGACATGGGTAGAAGTAATAAGAAATTATTTAAGCACTAACAATTTAACAATGGAGATGACTTTAAATAAAATAGATTGACAAAATATGAATTATGTAGCCAATCCCATGTAGTTGGGACAAGGCATGGATGATGACAGTGGTGGTGGTGGTGGTAAATAAGCCTTTAAGCCTTACTCATGCCTTAGAGCTTGTTCGTTTCCTCTTAAATCTTATCTCTTAAGAGGAATCTTTTAACTTAAGAGAAAATGGTTGTTTGTTTCCTCTTATCTCTTATCTCTTAAAGTGCAAACATACAATTTTTTGTTTTCTAATGATACTCCCAAAAAGTTTCATATGTGGGGTCAAAATGGATATTTGATGATTTTTAGAATTCAAAATTCAAAATTCAGAACCACATTCTTTGCATTCAAATTTCATAGAAAAAAAAAAAGTTCACCAATACCAATATACCTCTTAATGTAATTATTGCACTTTTAGATGCCAGACTTCAGAGCAAACGAACAGGCCCTTAGTCTTCCTTCTTACATGGGTAAAACTAAAAGAAGTATTTTTAATTACATATATGAAAGAGTTGTGTGCAAGACTAGTGCCTATAAATAGGGGATGGGGATAATTTTTCCCCTACAGGGACGAGGATGGAGAAATCTTCATCCTCGTTAGCAAGGATGGGATAGGGATGGGGAGAGCACTCCCCACCCCGCGAGGACCCCGATCCTACCACATGGGATCCCCGCTAATATATATTTATATATGTACGTATATGTCTATATATTGTATGTATGTATACATACATCTATATATTACTATTTTTAAAAATATATTTGAATATGTTTGAATATTTATTAATAGGATTGTAAATTTTAATTATTTTCTTTTTAAATTTTTAAATAAAATAAAAATGATAACAAAATGGTTAACATTATAAAAAATCATAGGGAGTGGGGATCCCCACAGGGATAGGGATAACCTTACCCCTATTGGCAGGGATGCTCCTCATCCCCGTCCCACCCTGTTGCCATTCCTACCTAGAAAGAATCCCTATTATCCCTTAACGAGGGATTCCAATGATCATCAAAAGATAAATTGGATTAGTTGGGAAGGAATGTGTAAAAACAAATTTTGCATGGGACTTGATTTTAGAAACCCTTAAACCTTCAACTTAGCTCTATTAGCCAAATTGGCTTAAAGATTTTGTTCCAACACTAGTCATTTGGTTAAGTTAATAGAAGGGAAATATTTGAAACACAAAAATTTCTGAACCTTAAAACCTCCTTCGAATTGCTCTTGGGGAATCAAAACTTTGCTAATTGGGAAGGGTGTTCTCTAAAAGGGTGCATGCTGGAAGATAAAAAATGGGAGAAATTTACATATATGAAATGATCCGTGGATTAGATGGGTTAGCGACCTTATTGATCAGCAACACCATAGTCCATAGGTCGATCAATAACAAAGTTCATGAGCACTTCAATGCTCTAAATGCAAGTATAATTCGTGAAAATGGAGATCCGTCCTTTCATAGGGAAGGATAGATTAATGTGGCGAGGTAAGTTCTCAGTTAAATCAGCTTATTTTGTATCTTTTCATTAAGGGGGCATTCTTTTTTGGGATTTGGAGAGGGGGGAAAGTTAGTCAATAGGATTTTGGTTCCCATTGACCATGTTCTTTTTTCAATTTATTGTGGGGACTAGGGAAAGTTGCCATGTTATGGACACACCGACCGGCAGCGCACTGCGGCGCAGTCATAGGCAGTGGCACGCACAGCGGGCCGCCCAGCAGCACGCACCGCACAGCAGCTAGGCAGCGCACCGCACGTACCGCATGGCAGCAGCACGCACTGCACGGCAGCAGCACGCACCGGACAACAGCAGCACGCTCCTCACGACAGCAGCACTGCGAGACGCGCGCACCGCCCGGCAGCAGTAGTAGGGCAAGGCCCACATGACAGCTCATCAGGGTGGGGCCACACTTATCTTACCACATCAGCTCTGCTCACCAACTCGCCGCCAACTACACCATTCCTTATCCCTTATCCTTATCTTATCTTAAGTAAAAGTTGTGTTACCATTATGAGTAGGTAATTAGGAATTTGAGTTCAAGTTGGAGTTTGAGTTTAATTAGGAATTTCCTTCTGTAATCTCCTATTTAAGGAGCTACGAATTGAAATAAAGGCATTCAGTTTCCAGTCAAGGAAAGAGTGAGGAGAGTTTGGGTGGTCTCTTGGAAAAATCACCCCAAGGGAGAATTCGGGTGGTCTCTTGGACAAATCACCCATTCAGTTCTGCAATAGGGTCTACACGCAAGGGAAGGCGCAAGGGAAAGCAGGGCTTTCTCCCTGTGGACCGACCCGTGACGAGATCCTACGCGCGGGCCCATAACATTTGGTATCAGAGCCAAACGTCACGGGCGATATGGAGCAGCTATCATTCAATGTCAACGAACTGGAACATAGGTTAGCAGAAACCAGCATGGAGGTTCGTGAAGTCAAGGAAGATGTCTGGGAGCTGCGATGCCTACTGGAAGCATTCTTCTCCAACAAGGAAGGGAGTTCTTAGGGAATCGCCAACACAAATAGTCGCCATTCGGACTGGGCGGAGGTATCCAGCGAACAGCAGATCGCTGCCCCGACAGCCGCTATTATGGCCAAGGATAGCCGTTTGGAGTCTTCCTCACACAGCGGCAGCGGCGACCCAGTGGGATGGTTGTACGCTCCGAGCAATTCTTTCGTAACCAGCGCACGGAGGATGAAACTGTAAAGTCTCATCCTTTGGCCGGGGATGGTAACTATGCAGAAATCCAAGAAACAGGAGTGTGCAAGAGATATAAGGTGGATGGGCAGGATATGGAGGTAACTTTCTCTCAAGCTTATTGATGGCATGGATTTTGTGTTCATAGACAGCCCTATGTTCCACAATATATATGGGGGAGGCCGAGGGGATATTTGAAAACGCATGGTTCGCTTCTGTAAGGCTGCTCTTGAGGTTCTCTTCTGTAAGTATACCCGGTGCGTCCCTCTGATCCACAACATAGCACATCGGGGTCATGGTCCAATACGCGATTTTCGTTATGTGGACCTTCCACAAAACTACTTCAAACTACACGACCCAGGAGGTGGGGAACACTTCAAGGTCCTTGTAGCTGGCCTGAAAGCAGCAGATCGTGTAGTCATTGTAAGCCATGGTTACGCCTGGGGCTGAAAACTAAAGAAGGAGGTTGGGGTCTGCATCAAATAATAAATGAGTGTGATTAGAAGCTAAAGGGCATCATAAATGGGATTGATGCAAAAGAATGCAACCAGCCTTATGCACTGAGCTACGGGACAGCCCCTGTTGTTCATACTGTTGGTGGACTGAGAAATAGTGTGCAATCGTTTGATCCATTCGCAGAGTTCCAAGCCACGTATCCGGAATTCGAGCATGAGGACAAGCTCGTAGTCCAGGAGGGGTGTGATGTTATGGACACACCGACCGGTAGCGCACTGCAGCACAGTCATAGGCAGCGGCACACACAGCGGGCCACCCAGCAGCACGCACCTTCCCGGCAACGCGCAGCACGGTAGCAGCACGCACCGCACGACAGCAGCACGCTCCTCACGACAGCAGCATTGCGAGACGTGCGCACCGCCCGCCAGCAGCAGTAGGGTGGGGCCCACATGACAGCTCATCAGGGTGGGGCCACACTTATCTTACCACATCAGCTCTGCCCGCCAACTCGCCGCCAGCTACACCATTCCTTATCCCTTATCCTTATCCTTATCTTATTTTAAGTAAAAGTTGTGTTACCATTATGAGTAGGTAATTAGGAATTTGAGTTCAAGTTGGAGTTTGAGTTTAATTAAGAATTTCCTTTTGTAATTTCCTATTTAAGGAGCTACGAATTGAAATAAAGGCATTCAGTTTCCAGTCAAGGAAAGAGTGAGGAGAGTTTGGGTGATCTCTTGGACAAATCACCCCAATGGAGAGTTCGGGTGGTCTCTTGGACAAATCACCCATTCAGTTCCGCAATAGGGTCTGCACGCAAGGGAAGGCGCAAGGGAAAGCAGGGCTTTCTCCCCGTGGACCGACCCGTGATGAGATCCTACGCACGGGCCCATAATATGCCAACACATGAATGGGACAAAATGCCCCTTTTAATAATGGATTTCTATGGCTAAAATGGTCATTGCCTTATTTACCTAATAAATAAAAGAACATGAGTAAAAATGCACTTACCTGAATAAATGTTTTACAGGAAAAACTTACCCGGATAAGTAACTTAACGAAAAACGAATAGAGCCTAAAAGAAACAAAAAGCTAATTGTTCCTTAATCAATAGTGCATGCATTAGTCTTTTGTAAACCGTGCTAGAGCCACTTTGTTTGGCTGCAAAATTTATCCTTTAAAAATGTGAATGTTGATTCCTCTTTTGTTGACTGATGGAAGTAGTGGTGGATGGTGCAAGCTAATGTTCATCCTAGAAGTGAGGAGAGCTCCTCCACCAAAATCAACAGATTTTGGTATTGTCACTTTATGAAAGCAAACACTAAGGTTCCATTTGGAAGGAGTACAAATACAAATATGAAGAGCGTAAAACTTTATATTTTGTATATATTTATATTATACATATTTATATTTGTACAAATGCAAAGATACAAATGATACAAGATTTTGCACTTTGTACTCTTTTCAAACTGAGCCGATAAGAATACAAATGCAAATATATAAAATGCAAAACCTTATATTTTTTATGTACTTACACATTTATATTCTTTCCAAACTGAGCCTAATCAAATTAAAACCAAAATGGAATAAGTTAACCCATTTTACATCCCTGAAGATGGCAGTATACCACATTCAAGACCAATTCAATTATTTAAAACTTAAATCTGAATTCGATATAAAGCCAGTTGGATCTAGGAGTCTCAAATCAGACTCGGGATGGAATTTGGATTTAATACAAGTCTGCTTCACTATTTCTAAAAGAAAGAAATAATTAAAGCATAGAAAAAGTTAATTATTTTTAACTTATACATATAAAATAATTTTAAATATAAAAATATATACAATTATATAATATGTATATTATAAATTTACTCTGACTCATTGTGAACATTGGATTGGGAGTCGGACTTTCGGACTCACACATTCCAATTGACTGCCCTAGATGGGGAAAACTTTGGTTGTTGAAATGTTCTTGGGCATGACATGTTACCATGGATGCAGGGTAAAAGAGTAATTGGCCTCAATATTTTTTTATCAAAAAGGCAATTAGGGGACTGAATGGGCTAACCTGTCATGCCCAAGAACATTCATAACAGCCTAGGTTTAGGTTGTTGGCCCCCAACAACCAAAATTATTTCCCCTATATGCAGATGGAGTTGGGGGACCTAGGGGACCCATGGCTAGGGGTGAGAAAAGAAAAACTGAACTAATCGAAATCGAACCAAAAATTTGGTTAATTAAATCGATTAATTCGGTTTTGATTTAATATTTAAAAAAACCGGAGGCACTAGTTTGATTTCGGTTAACTAAAATAGAAAACTGATGGTTAATTGAACTGACCGATATATTTATATATATTTTATGTATATTTATATTATATATATTTTATATTTTCTATACATTATCAATTAATAAATATGCATTATATATAAAAATATATATATTTATAATATATAATATATTATTTATTATTTACTATTTAAAATATAATATTATATATTTCTAGTATTTTATTATATATTTATATTTTCTTTAATAAGTATTGTAAATAATAAAAAGCCAAAAAAATTGACGAATCAAACCCGTTAACTGGTTAATTGATCGGCATCGGTTCAATTTCAATTACTGGTTTTCTAAAAACCGATAACCCCGATTCAATTTCAAAAATTAGCCACCAAACCGTGAACACCCCTACCAGATCCCCACTCTTTCATGTATATTTTCCCCTTCCCCTCAATCTCCACCGGCCAACTATATTTTATCCCCCCCACCCCCCACCCCATTCATAAAAAAAAAATTCCTGCTCTACCCCTGGCAGTATAAAATATAGTTTTCAAATCTTCAAACGAAAAACACTATTCATTTGCTTTTGGGGAATTCTTCATAGGGATCCGTAAGTATCAGGCCCGATAACTCAATTAATCATCAGGACTGTCTTGGGAAACGGAACGCTTATGATGTAGCAAGTTTGTGAAACGGAATGATTATGAAACACTACCATGCTAAAAACCTACTAACTAACATGGTCGATCCCAGTTTATAACCATTCCCATACACCCCACGATTGACCTGATCAACACAAATGGAATCAGTAATCACCAAGACATGGCTTGCTTGCAATGTAATTTTATTTGCACTGATGCAAAAGTTTGAGAGTGCAAATTCTAATTTTTTTTTTCATATTTTTGTCTGATTTTGTTTATTTGTAATATAAATGAAGCAAATTAATACCTGAAATAAACTAAAGTAACATTATTTGTCACTCTCGTGCATTTATACTAGTATTTATTAGGGAAAATTCTCGATAGATACCCTGTACTTTATGTCGAGCGCCAATTTAGTATCCGAACTTTAAAATGCGACAATTTAATACCCGAACTTTCAAAATGCAACAACTTAGTACCTACCATTAATCAGTCGTTAAATGGCACATGAAAAGACAAAAATACCCTTGAAATATAATCTAATTTCCTTTATCAACCTATCCGCTAAAATCAAAACCAAAGGCGCTTGCAATTGCAGGCAATGCAATTGCAAACAAGAAGTCTATTAAGTTTTGCCCGATCGATTGTCGTCGTTGTTATACCAGAAACAACAACCTGAGCTTCTTTCTTTTCTGCTTTATTGGAGCTGGATGGAAGTTATCATGTGGTTGTGTTCTCCCGCAACCGAACGATCGATAACTTGATCAAATGTGGCCGTCTTGATTCAGCTATTGAGATATTTGAAGCAATGCCCGTCTGTGACATCATCTCCTGGAACTTGGTAATAGCTGGTCACGCTCACCATGGGTTTCCAAAGCTGGCCCTTGATCTCTTCAAAGAAATGGTTTCTCAAGGCCTTAGAGAAAGCCCGTCCACATGTTCTTCAGTTTTGGGTATTTGCAGTGATGCTGGGTTCTACCAAGAAGGCCTTCAAGTTCATTGCAGAGTGGTTTTGCTTGGGTTCAATGCAAACTTGTTTGTTGGGTCCGCACTAATTGATCTATACCTGCAAGCTTCATATCTTAAACCTGTTGTGTGGTTGTTCAATGAATTGCCTAGTAGAAGTTTAGCAACGTGGAATTTTTGTGGGTTCTGTCAATTGGGTCAATCATATGAGGTGCTAGGATTCTCTTGAAGATGAAATCAAATTTGGGGTTGACCCAAATGGTGTAACTTTCTACTATTTGATATATGCCTGTGCTCGACATAGAATGGGTAGAGAGGGCCTCAAGATGCTTGAAACCATGATCCAGGAGGTTCTGAAGCCAGATGTTGTAACATTCTTGTCTGTGTTAATGGGTTGCAGTCACTCAGGTTTGGTGAGAGAAGGGCAATTAATATTTGAATCAATGGAAACCATCCATGTTGTCTACCTAGACAAGAGGCTTGTTAGAGGAAGCAAAATTGTTGCTAAAATGCTCACCAGTTAAGGGTGATTCAGTAATGTGGAGCTCCCTATTGCGTAATTGTATAGTACACTGAAATGAGAAAGTAGGAAGAAGAGCTGCAATAGCTTTGCTGGAGCTCGACCCAGACAATCCTGCGGTGTTGTTGTAGGCATCAAGCTTCTATTATGAAATTGGTGATACAGAGATGTCCATGAAAATTAGATAATACAAGGAAACAAGTGAAATGAGAAAGGGGACAGGTTACAATTTTATTGAGTCAATCAATCATGGTTACTCTTGACATCATGTGCAACCACTTACTCCCGATATGTTCACATTATTTTGCTATAGGTATACTTATTAATCTGTACAGTCAATCACAGCCCAAAAATCATACTGATGACGTACAATATCATCATACAATATGTGTTTTATCTCATTCAACCTCAAGCAAAATCCAGATGACCCACCAAAACTATTTCCCTTTGCTGACCCAGAAGTCGGCGTTTTACTGTGATGATAATGGAGTCGATGCCAACAAATAAGATATCCATCCAAAATCTATAACAGGGAAGGGAAGAATTTGTTGCGTTGCGATACAGAGGTGGGAGTTTGATAGATAATGGCCACCGCACCAAAGGTCATCTTTTGTTCTTCGAGCCTTCATCATCTGTGCAGAAAGGCACCACCTTCTCTCGCACCGAGATCTCTGTCGACCAATTCCTCGACGTGCTTCCAGTTCAGCACCTTAACATCTATCTCTAAAGGCCATCGTTTCTTCATTCCGTGCTAGTGGTTTACAGTTCGGGCAGAGGATAGCGAGCGACAAGCACTCTTCGGTTTTTGTCTGGACTTTTGAGAGCTTGAGATCTATTTTATTTTCGTAAGAAAGAAGATAATGAACAATGTATTTTATTTTAAGGGTAATTTTGACATTTTAAAAATATTAAATCGCATATGAGGTCATATAATATACATAACTGACGGTCCATTAACGATAGGTACTAAATTGTCGCATTTCAAAAGTTCGAATACTAGATTGTCGCATTTTAAAGTTCGAGTACTAAATTGACACTCAACCTAAAATACAGGATACCTATCGAGAATTTTCCCTAAATAAAATTGTGTTACAAAATACAAACAAACAGATCTTATCCCAAACCATCGCTAATGATATCGATTTTTAGGGTCACTAATACCTCAAACTCAAGGAATTAAGACATGTGACCACTTTTGAGTGATATATTGACTTTATTCTTGAATACATACCAATACATTGAATCTTGCATGAGAGGGTCAATTGTTAGGACCCACTTATCACCTATATATAGCGCACAAATCCAACATAAGTGAAAGCTTTCGATTAAGAGATGTTTGTCCTGAATAAGATTTCCTGACTTTCGAAAAAATGGAAGAAGATTTTCTAGTAATTAAGCGAGAGGGAGGAAGATGTGATCATCATGAATGCAGTCGGTGAAGGGATTCCACTTTTTTTGCAATGTGTATTTTGTAACTGTGACATAGTAGCATCAGTAGTTTTCACTCATTATTGAAGTTTCAAAGGAAAGAAAATTTGAAGCGAATGGTAAAGGTGAAAACCCACACATCAAGGGCATGTTTAGTACCCTGGGTGGGTGTTTCCTCAAAAAATAGTGTTACATCAACATCACATTTGAAATAAAGGAGTCTGAATCATCTCCTCACAAAGCACTCGTGTCACCATCCTCACAATATATCTTGGTCGTACATCGAGAACATCTCTCATACTTGTATTTAATATTCTTTGGGAGATGTTCGCAGTACACAATGGAATGTAGCTGTGAATTCAGTATGGGGTATGGTTTTTAAAACCGACCTGAAAAACAAACCGGTCAAGAATCCATTCTGACAAAAAAAATAAAAAACGGTCAAAACAATTCGAACGATTAACCACCCAAATCAGCAATTTGCTGACCAAAATCAATATTTTTTAGAGAAAATCCGATTTTAAGGAAAAACGGAACCAATCATCTAACCGATTCCTGATTTTTCCAATCTGACATTCCAATCTGATCCGGTTTTGAAAATCATGGTACGAATAATCCCTCTTGAAGCAATCTCATATTTTGAAAAATTAAAATGTTACATATGACATTTTTGCAGATAACTAAGGGAATACTAATGCAGGCCTTGTATATTTAATTTTGAAAGTTCAAGTGTCACATTTAAAAGTTGAGTCCCTTAAATATCCTTACTCTCCAAGTACAAAGTACTTTATCTTTATAATAATCACTTTTTGTGCTTTAAAACATGTTCGTTTGCTTTTAATGCCTCTTATTGGAGTTTGTACGGATCCACGGGAATGGATGCGTAAGACATAATTTGGTGAAATAAAAATGACTCCAGGAGGGGCAGTGAGAAGCTTTTATTATTAGCCCGAGAAATAGGATTATACCCAAAATACATAAAAGCATAGACTATGCATAAAGAAAGAATGATGAGTATGACCCATAAAACACCGTTCCCAGATAAAGTTGGAGGTATATGGCGAATTAACCAACAAATTGTATTAAATAATAATGTATAAACTATTAAATATGATCTAATAGTTTGAAAATTTTTCTAAAAGAGTAAAATGTCAAACAACAAGAAAGGGTACGTGGAAGGCTGGAAGAAGTCAGCAGAAATTCCACGTGGTTTGGGGCGGTTGCCTCTACTCTCCAGGATCGGTGAGTAGTTATTCTTATTATATGCCGTGCGAGATCCTGAGTAATAAATTTGGGCGGTGTTTGGTACAATATGGTGTTGTGTTGTCATTGTATTTTGCGTTGATTAATACGAATTTGCATGGTTTTCAAAAGCGGACCGGACCGGATGGTCGGACCGGAAAAACCAGTAACCGCTCAGGCCTTTGGGTCCGGTTACACTAAAAATCAGAAATCTTTAAAAACCATTAAAAAAGTCAAAAAACCGTTAACCCGGGCGATCAGACCGTTAAACTGTTTAACTCGGGTAGCGAGCGGTTCATGGGTTTTCTTTTTTATTTTCAATATTTTAAATAAAATAAAAAACAAAAAATAAAATTCCTTTAATATCCCCATCCCAAATCAATTAATCGAATGTAGGGTTAGAACCCCATTTTCGTTCTTCCCTCCTCTCAACCCTCACACCCAAACGACCACCTGCGGTGGCCAGTACCTCCAGCGTTCGACAGTGATACACATTTGACTGACAGTAATTAACAGCGACCGGCGATGGTGAGTTTGCAGCGGCGGCCAACGTTTTTTGTGATTTGCAGCACTTCCACGCTTTTGCGGCAAGTGAGTTTGCAGCGGCGGCCATCCCTCACACCCAACCGACCACCTGCAGCGGCCAGCACCTCCGGCGTTCGACGGTGACACATACCGACTGACCGCGATTGGCAACGGCGAGTTTGCAGCGGCGGCCAGCATTTTTTGTGATTTGCATCACTTCCAGGCTTTGCGACAGGCGAGTTTGCAATGGCGGCCAGCACCTCCGATGTTTGATGGCAACACACACCGAGTAACCGCAATTAACGGCAACTGGCGACGACTAGTGTTTTTTGCAATTTGCAACACTTCCAGGCTTTACGGCAGACGAGTTTGCAGCACTTCCAGGTCAAAATTAGTGTAATTTTTTTGATCAATTAGGTAAAATTAATGTGTATTGAAGTATTTTACAAATCAATCTTGGTTGCATAGCAATCTAACATTCTAGAATGAATGCTCATATTTCTCCCCTTTTATTTTGGTGATAGGGGAATCTATCTTTGTGAATCTTTATTTTAGGTCAAGGATTTTTGCATTATAAAACTTAACATTCTAGAGTTTTTTTTCTGTATTTTTTGCAATTTTTTGTTTTATTTTTCTATTTTTTTCTGAATTTTTTTGTATTTTATTTTTATATTTTTTATGTATTTTGTATTGTATTATTTTTTATTTAGATAGTTTTATTTTCTATATTTTTTATTTTTTATTTAATTTTATACAATTTTTTATTATTTATAAATATTTTTTATTTTTAATTTATTTATGACATCACGGGTCGAACCATTCAACTCAGACGGTTGAACCGTTTAACCAGAAATTGGTCACCTGACCAGTTCGTTTTTAAAAATCATGCGAATTTGTGTGAGAGATTTCAGATTTCTGAAAAGGTTTTAGATTGGTGGTGTTGTGTTGTCATTCTATGTGGCAATACATTTTTTATAAGTTTGTATTGATTAACCCAAAATATAATTGTAACACAACGCCATTATACCAAAAACTCCCTTGGTCCATATAAATATCGGGTCTAAATTGGTCCAAGAGCCAAATAACGGTCTATTTGCTAGGGTGGCTTTAGAATCAAGGTTGTGACCGAAGGTCCAAACCTAACACTTTTTGGAGGTATGGGGCCTACGGGCATCCAGACGCAATTGAAACCCATGAAATTAGGGTTGCTTGGTTCGGTGGAACAGGGGTCCAGAATTCATTAATCAGTGATTCAACTGTTTGGTTGGATAATATTAAAATCTGATTTTTCATTCTTGGTGGAATGGAATTTCTCCATTTGATAGAATGGTCGTTCCCTCCTCTTTCCTTGGAAAAGAAAATCTATTTCAAGCAACTAATTTGGATTCTGATTTTGATTCCTATTTGAGCCAAACAGGTAGGAGAATAGACCATTCTGATTCCCATCTGGTGTGTGGTGTGGTGATCCTTGAACTTTCCTTGGGCTTCAAGGAATGTCCATTAAATTAGGTGGTTTTCACTAGACCTAGCATTTGGGTTGGGTGGGTCGGGTTCAGGTTGGGTCAAGGCACTTCAGGTTAATTTCAGGTTAGGTCATCAAATGCTGGACCCTAATTCTAAATGTTTAGGTTAGGGTTGACCCATGGATCAATTTGGGTCATCCCAAAAATAACTGAAATTAAAAAAAAAAGAAAAAAATACATGAAAAATGTCAAAATTAAAGGAATTAACCTTAAAATTCCAAAAATAAAATAAAAAACCTGAACATTTAACAATTCAAAGAGTAAGCAATAAAGAGTAAAGACTAACTAGTAAAGATTAAATAGTGAAAACTTCTAACAATACATAAATAGTCCTAATTAGATTTGACAATCGGGTAAACAGATGGCCCATGACCCAACCCAATTTTTTCTAAGTCTATCAAATCAGTCATTCTCATTTTCAAGTAGCTAAATATGAGACTCTAATTTTATTTTTCTGAGTCAAATGGAGTTCGCAGGTTGGGTCAACTCTTCCCATGTCTAATTTTCACATATATCACAACTAATAAACTTAACAGCTGCCATTATTGCTTAGTGGTTAAAGTATTGGAAGGTTAGTTACCACAAAGTACGGAAGGTCCCAAAATTGAGCTATGATATGCTATCGATATTTTGAATCTTTCTTCCTGCTATATCGTTACCGTAACCCAATCTGATATCTCAAATTTTTGTCTCAACCCTAACCCAACCCTCCAATGCCGCAACTGAACCCGACCCGATCTATTAACATGTAATTTCTGAACACACCCAACTTCTCAATCTCATACCAATCAGACCCAACCCACAACCTTTCGATTGTATTTTGTTATAATACATTTTAAAAGCAAATAAATATTAATTTAAGTTGAAATTTGATTTATAGAATTAATATGCTAGCATGTGCAATCAGAACCAGCTTTTAATTTTAGCAAAGAAAGTGAATTCTTCTCCATTCTCCTGATTCTTTGACTATAGGATTAATTAATTAATTAATTTCTCACGGCAAATCTCAGATGGACAAGCGGCCAAAATCTCAAAACTACACTCAACCTCGTTTTAAATGTATCTTAAAAGAGACAAAGTGAAATGGATAAGGAAAAATGGGGTCCTGCATCACAGGACCTAGGAGATTATAAAACTAATAGAAATAACAGAGCATAGGAGTCACTTATAGGCTGGTGTTCGGTGGTGTGGAAGCACCACGAGATATTGTGTTCTTATACGCCACCTCAAAATTATTAGTTCGGTTGCTGTTTTAGATCAAATCATACTATATAGTGGATTGATCTATATTATAGTCCATTGCTATTGTGGATATTTATCTCTAATTTATTTTTATTATTTTCATATTACTCTATAATGTGTCTTTCGATGCTTTGCATTATTTTCAATATATTATCATTACATTTAGGGCTCATCATTATGAAGCTCGTGTCTACAGTCTCTCTATCTCACGTCAAGCACTATTGTTACTCTGAACACCACTGCATCATTGGACCATCAGATGTAAGCATGGTTTTCAAAACCGGACCAGATCAGATGGTCGGATTGGAAAATCGGGAACTGGTCATACGTTTTTCCCCAAAACCAGATTTTTGCCAAAAAAAAACATTGATTTGGTTAGCAAACCGTTGACCCAGGTGGTTGAATCATTCGAACCGTTCAACGGTTTTGACAATTTTTTTATTTTTTATTTTTTTTGTCAAAATAGTCAGACCGTTCGACCTAGGAACTAGACCCCTGACCGTTTCGTTGTCCGGGTCGGTTTTAAAAACCTTGGATGTAAGTGATTCATCTCTATTTTCCACTGTCGTTTTGTTTTTATTTTTTTGTGCAATAATTCCCTCTTACCGTTTGGTTTCATTGGTCATTACAAGGCTTGCCGCTACTAATTTGTTGCTAGGTAGAAGCTCACCATTGTTTACCATTTCTCGCCGTTAAGGGTGTAAACGAATCAAATCGAATTTGAATCAAGGTATATCTGAATCCGATCTGACATTGTTCATTGCAGATTCGATCCGATCGGATATGATAGGCAAGGATTTGAATTCAAATCCGATCGGAAAGTTAGATATTCAGATCTAATCCAATCCGATTTGTTTTCTTTAAAAAATGATAAATTATTAAAAGAAAAATAAAATAAACCTATTTAAATAAATAAAAACAAAAAATATAAGTATTTTTTTAATTATATATACATTTTTTATAAAAAAAAATAATATAACAAATTTTAAAAAATACAATATAAATACTATATTTATATAAAAAAATAAATAACATATATATGTATTATATATTTATATATAAAATATATAACATATATATCGGATCGGATCTTCTCGGATCAGATAGGGGTGATCCGAATCCGATCCGATTTCTGATCAGATCCTATTATTTGACTCAAAGATCAAAACAGGGGTGGTCCAAATTTGGCCAAATATGATCAGATCTTGAATTAAATCGGATCATGATCCTATCCATTTGCACCACTACCCTCATTACCTGATGCTGCTACAACTATCGTCACCACTGTTAAGAATTTATGCACCTGCTATTGTAAAATTAGCTAGACTTTGTGAGAAGCATTCCTAATTTCCCATTAATGTCATATTGTGTGTTAACCCATGTTGTAACTGAAATACATGGAATCATAAAACAAGGTGTGAACTGAAATACAACAACCCTTGTTGAACGCATACGGAGGTACAATGTGATTCAATCCACACATCTTTATCCACAGTGTAGAACAACTATCTTATTAAGGGGTAGTGTGGTTTCATCCACACCACAAATGTCTTGACAGTCTAGAAGACACCCTACGTCATCACTCATCAGATGTCTTGTTTTATTTTCTAATGGGACTGTGAACTAATGGCTCTCAGCTCACAATTAGTAGTTTATCAATTTAATAATCACCACTAATCCACTTTGAGGAGACAAGGCAGCACACTAGCACGCCGACGACATTTATGTTTACCATTACAAGAAATTAGAAGAAAACAAACGCATCTCAAACACTAGGTTTTGTTTTCTTGTGAGAAAGAGGCGGTTTTCGGAACAATTAACTTCTAAAAGGTGAAAATAATTCAAAAGCCAGATGGTTAATTCAAATGTTTGTTAAGCTTTTATAAGCATCGAAATAGATGTGGATAATGTAAGATAGTTTTTGCATTGATGGAGTTGGGGGGAGGATTACGTGGGCATACATTGAGGGCAATTTGAATTTTCAAGTACTGAACTTATCGAGCAAAAATGAAACAGAATAGGTGGGGTTGTGTTAGGTGAGATTTTTAATAGGTTTTTATTCTTTAATACACTTCTTAAGGCTGTGTTTGGTTGTAATGTAAATAAATTTGTATTGATGCAAAATCATGGCAGTGTAAATGAATTGAGTGTAAATTCTGACCGATTTCTGTTTCAAATTTTAGCTTATCTTGTTCGATTACAGCACAAATAAAGTAAATTAAGACATGAAGCAGAATAAAATAAAACCCACAACAAAATTAAACAAGAATTTGTACTTTTTTTCATTCGCACTTTCGTACATTTGTATTAATGCAAATTAAATTGCACTGCAACCAAACACAACCTAAGGGAAAGTTTATTGGGCTTGAGCCTTGAAGCATGGACAATCACAAGTCCACCCAGTGCTGAAATTTAATTAATTACAATAAGGGCGATGAGAATAGAACACTTGACCACTTGATCAAGGAGACTTTGATATCATCTCAATAAACTATTCAACCTAAGAATTTAAGCTATTACGTGAGGTCTATGGATAGATTTTTTTTATTCTCTAAGACAAGACTTCACCAGAAGAAATTACTGCATCTCAAGGAATCATTGAACTTAAAAGTTTTAAGTTGTTAGGTGAAGTCATTGAATAAATTTTTATTCTCAAGGTGGACAAACAAATATATATCCATCGATACCCTGTGCTGAAAGTTATAAGGGCAAGAGGATCAAACACTAGATCATAGATCACTTGGTCATCCGTTCAACCTCAAAGCTTAAGCTGTTAGGTGAACACAACCGAGTGAAAGTGACCCATTCTAACTTTGCTTTACAGGATGTAAGCACTAATTAGATCCATGTTGGTTATTCCCGGGTCGGAAGGAAATTAACGTAGTCTCTCATTTGTCGTACATGATTTCATGTAAGCTTTGGCTTTTTAATTAAAGAAACACCCATCAAGAGAAGATATAAAAGGACCAATCCCATTTACATGCACAGTTGTATTCAGATGATCCCATTCATATTCATATTTCACAAAGGGTTAATTGGGATTGTGAACGGCAGATTAGCAAGCAAGAGTCACGGATATTGATATCTAAACTCCTTGAAGAGAGAGAGGTCGTTTTCTGTTATTCTTTTATGCAAGCGCAATTAGATAGAATGAGAAGCATTCTGATCAGAAATCCTTGATCACATGTACGTAGAACCAAGAATTTAAATTCCCAATATTAAACCATCCAAAACCTCAGGGTTTACTTGGTTCATGGGAATAAGGGTCTGGAATCGGAATCCGAATGGTTGGATTTAAACCAATTCCAATCATTCAGTTGGGCAGAAGTGAAATCCTATTTTCATTTTTAGTGAAATGACATTCTCCCATTTGAAGGAATAGCCATTTCCTCCAGTGGACTCACAATAGTCAAAACTCGAAAGTCTGATTTCTGATAATTTTGCCAAAAACCCACCACTGGAATTGTGATTAAATGTCAATGTATTGCAATCTCACTAATTTCTAACCCATAATAGTTTAATTTAGTATTAGTCACCACACGAGATTCTACATTTCAGCATTTGAATTTCACATATAGTGGAGTTGAATTCTACAGAATCAACGAGCTAGAGTAGAGAATTGAGACTTGTTGGAGACTTGGAGTACTAGGTTTTCATTAAGAAAATTAGGGGAAAAGGAAAACCCTAGTTGAAAAGAAAACAATTAATCCAATTAGGTTTTTGGTATGAGATGAGCTAAAGGAAAACTTTCCCAAACTTATTAATAGTAGTCACTAGTCAAGCAAATAAATAAGACCTGTTAACAACTACTATTATTATAATAATAATAATAATAATAATAATAATAATATAGGATTGATCAATCTGAAGTCTGAACCATTCATTCACTGTCACTCCATAGTCAACACTTAGTTTGTGCCTTGTACGGAGACTAATCGCTATGAACCACATGTATTATTTCCAAATAAAATAAACCATACTTAATGTTTAATTAAAAAAATTAGCAAATTATTGCCTTAGTTTCCTTATTTTTCAGCTATTCAAAGCTTTAGACATTTCCTTCTTTGAAATGTTTGAAAAAGAGATTGATATTGGAATTTCAAACCTCCGGATTGAGCCACAAAGGATAATTCAGTAATTCACATCTCCTGTCCTAAGTCAAAATAACAATCTTGATAAGTCAAACCCAAAATTGAGAAATTCTGATCCAACTGTTTTAGGTTTCTAGAAGGACAAGTTCAATTTGACCTTGTCGATCAAAAGCCTATCTTTTTAATTGTACGGTTTCTGCCCTTTCCATGAACTCACCGTCTCACCCTACCGCCTTCAATTGCAAGGCAATGTCATCTGATTCATGCTGAGGTGGAAGATTTTATTTCAAATATCTCCATACACGCATCAATTAAGATTAATCAAGTTGGAAAAGAGTATTCTATACAAACACATTATAATGGTAAATTACAGATAAAGTATTCTATACAATATTCTATATTTTGGGATAGTAACACTTAGGTATCATGAACTTTCGAATGCAACACTTTGGTACTCGGAACTTTAGAAATAGACCCTTAGGTCCATTTGTTAGTATTCTGTCAGTTAAACATTTTATAATATCAAAAGTACTCTTTTCATATATTTTTTGACCGTTTTGCACTTCTAATATATGAACCCCAATTTATAAATAAGCATCACAACTATACTATGTGAGCAATCTCCATCGCCATATTCTAAACTTTTATCACTTTGTTTTATCCGTAACATCAATAAATCCCTCTCTCCATATTAAAGCGGCTAGAAACATTGATAACAGTATGTATATCAGGTTACCTAGAAGCAAACAGGAACACTACATTTTCCCCTGCAATATCCTTGTTCAGTAACAGCAAAACAAGCTTGGTGGAAGACAACAATGAGTTGTTCAGATGGATTTTTCTGAACCACATACTATATTATGAATGTGAGCAACAAGATGCTTTCAGTTTTCTTCTTTCTTTCAGTCTTAAATCATATATTATTATAGACACTTATGGTTCTAATAACATATAAAAACTAGAAAACCCTCATCCGAGCTAGAGATCAGTCAGTCTGAGATTTTTGCAATTGTATTGTCTTCTATCAATGGAGTACAAATCTCAATCTATGGAGCTAGCATAATCTTAGATTAGAATAATTTGTCTTATTTCTTTACACATGCAGATCTAATAAGACTGCTTTATGAGATTTACACCCCCATTAATTTGATGGATACAACATTAAATGTCTTTTCTTCTCATATTGATCATTTCAGTACATAGGACTTTACCAAAAGATATCTTTATTTTCTTAGAACTAATACCAATCAATAAGACCGAGATATGTGGTTTGCAGTTTGCAGTTTGCAGTCAATATTGCCTAGGGTTTGTGGTTTGCAGTCAATAGTCATGTGGTTTTCTTCTTCCCAGGCAACACGAAAAGTGGAAACACAAAAGGGAGGAGGGGCTACACCTTGCTTTCTTCTCAGGTGGCGGCAATGGTTGATCTTCTTCTCAGGCGATAGCAATGGTTTCTCCTCCCCGCGGTAGTAATGGTATCTTCTCAAGCGGCGACAATGGTTTCTTCTTAGTGGCAACAACAGTTTCTTCTCAGACAGTGACAACGGTTTCTTCTCAGGCGACGACAACGATTTATTCTTAGGCGGCGGCAACAAACGATTTCTTCTTAGGATGAGCAACAGTGGTGCCCAAATCGAAAAGAACGCTACTTTAAATCAGGGTTATTTTTGTCTATTTAAATGTTATGATTTAAACAATTAAAAGATATGGGTATTTCGGTAACTTTACAATAATTTGTAACGGAAATGGGCCCAAGTGTCTATTTCTAAAAGCTCGAAATACCTAAGTGCTGCATTCGAAATTCAGAATATCTAAGTATTATGCAAAGTACGAGGTACTTATCTGTAATTATTGGATTTATTGAAATTTTGGCAAAACGTAAAAGTTGCACCCCTGTTACTACCAAAAGAGGAAAAAAGACTGTACTCCTATCTTCAGTTCTGATGCTGACCAATACTAAACTTGGTCCGGTATTCTTATCGTTATAAAGAAAAAGAAAAAAACTTGGTCCCGTATAGAGTTGGTAAATCTGCGTGTTAAATGTGAACTGGAACTGCTTTGGTTGAGCATTTTCAATGTTCTAAATAAGCTACTGAGAGTAAATTTATGTTACAGTCACGGTTCTGGTCATTCTGGATTTTCACCAAAAAGCGCCGAAGGTTTCCGTGTAAGATCCATCCTGAAACACCAAAGCCGTGTCCCCCGAAAGCCATGAGGCTGAGGACTTTTATGCAGCAACTTCTGGCATTCCAACTTAGGACCCACATGAAATTTGTTGAAAAAAATACTTATTGAACTGACAAATCAACTTTCCAGTGAAGCTTAGCATTGAAAGCTTCTTCAAGTGGCTCCATCAACATAGATCAATCAACACTGGAATGCTCCCAAACATGTGAAGCCCGTGGTAACTGGTGAAAATGGCCCCACTAATTATACCACACTCCAGTCCTGACCTAACCCTGTAAGATTGCCATTTAAAATTCTAAATAGATGGCAACTGGTGAATATGGCCCCACTAATTACATACATTTTAGGCCAAATGACAAGGAGATCAATAAGAAAAGTCAAAAAGTAGAACAAATATTGCACTATTCTAATGCAAGTTGCATATGGCGATTGAGATCGTTGAGGTAGCTAGAACTAGTGTAGTCTTCCAAATCACAGTCATCCAAGATGAGTGCCCTTCCCACAAGAGGCTTTGCCTTTGCTTCTTTTTCCCAGAACTCTACCCCTCCGTCCTCACTCAGATGCTTTACCACCTGCAACCATCACCAACAATCTACATATATCGCTGTTGCTTTGTAGTAAAAAGAAAATTTTTGGTGATTTCAGGAGATGAATAGCATTAATTATTGTTACCCAGTTCATGTGCGGTCGCATGGTGGATAAATGGTGGATGCACAAGGAAGCCGTCGACATGGCTCGCTGCATTTCGGTGATGTTGTAAGCATCTCCCAGACGAGGGTCTACAAGTTCTTTCATACTATTGGCGTCCAATAGTGGCTTTGCCTACAGAGGAAACAAAACGTGGAATAAGTAGGAAATTGTCATCCACAATAAATTAATGGGTCCCGAAACCAGCCAATTATTTTTACAAAAAAAAAATGAAAATATTTTTTTAATCACTGGAAAGCGAATCAGCTAAAGTTACGGGTGAGATAAAGCTTGAGGAGAAGTTGAACAAAAACAAAATCGAACTTTATTCAATTAATCAATTTGATGAAAATTTAAAGAAGGAATGGGCCGGACGAGTCCATAAATAAAATGTCATGACATGACAGATATGGACTCGACAACTAGGGATGTCAATTGGACTGGATTTGGTCCAATCCGATCCAGTCCAAAGTGAGTTCATTACAAATAGACCTGTCCAATCCAGTCCAATGAATATTTTGGACCATTTTGGATCGGTCCAAAGACTGTCTAACTGTTCAAATTCATGTTATTAATTTAGATTGGTTTCAACTCAAACCTGGTCCATTGACATCTATGTTCTTATCTTCTATCAATGGATCAGATATTGGTTTAATCCAATATAAATTCATTATGGATGGACCAGGTCCAATCCAATATATCATATTGGTCCATCCAATCCGTCCAAATTCAATGTCTTATTGGTCCTTCCAATCCATCCAAATTGATTTTGATTTGGACGTAATCCAACCCAAAACCAGTCCATTGACACCTATCGACAACAACCATGAATATCTGATATAAATTAAAAATTGCAGATATGTAGCACCTCCTGATTAATGAGTTCAAATAAATACAGAAGAATCTGAATTATTTAATCCAGATATTGGTAATATATCTGAAGTTCACCAGCGAGTTTCTCTTGGCTTGTTCATATGTAGACCTGTTCATGGGCCGGTGGCCCACCGGCCCGGCCCGACCTCCGAACGGGCTTGAACAGGCTTTTTGGCCCACAGGCTTAACCTCGGGCCAAAAAGCCCGGCCTGCATAAAATTTGAGCCGGGCTCGGGCTTTGCCAAAATAGCTCGGCCCGACCTATAGTTAAACCTAAGTAAAAACCCTATGCGATGTCCATTTGAATAAATTTTTTGATTTGAGAAGGTTGTTGATTCACTTGTAGGCCTATTGTTCATTTAAATAGGGGAAAAAAACATCTGAATTAAAATAGATAATGTCTATTTGAATAGGAAAAAAAAATTGATTTTCTTTTATTAGGTCGAGCTTCGGGCTCGAGCTTCAGGCTCGGGCTTCAGGCTTTTTATCAGGGCCAGGCTCGGGCCCAAGTTCTAGACCCGTTGGTCGGGCCGGGCTCAGGCTCAGGCCTATTATTTTTCTGTTAATGAACACTAAAAGCCCAGCCCGAGCCCGGCCCGGCCCGGCCCATGAACAGGTCTATTCATATGGCTGCATTTGCGAAGAGTGCAGATACAAATTCTAAGAGTGCATTTTTGTCCATGCAAATTTAAAGTTAGTGTAGTTTTGTATTGATAAATTTATTTTATTGCCAAATGTTTTTAGTTGTAATAGGTGTAAATATGAATTTTAGATTGGAATTTATCTTTTTTTTATGTTAACCAACTTTAAGTGCAAATTTTGCATCCATTTTTTTGAATGTAAACTTTGCTCTCATTTTAGATGCAAACATACCTTGAGATTTATGAAAACTGTCACATTCATTGCATACTTACCAAATACCAAATACCAACAAAAGAACCAAATGCATATATGCACCGAACCAACATGTGCACTCCTCCCGAAGAGAACCTAATGTTTTGACACGATTACCTTATCCACAAAACTTTTAAAAGGATTGCTTGTAAACTGTATTTATAACTAGGGCTGCCCATGGACTGTATATTGGTCCAATCCAACTCAGTCCTATATGAATTCATTGCAAATGAACCAAGTCTAATCCAATAATCCAATAGTTTAGATCATTCTGGACTGGTCCAGTTCGATGTCTATAGTCTAGACCGTCCAATCGGTTCTAATTGGTTTTAATTTAGATTAAATCTAATCTAGAACTAGGCTATTGACACCTGTACTCATTATCTTCTATCAATGGACCGAATATTGATTCAACCCAACCAGTTCAATATAAATCCATTACAAATGGACCAGTTCCAAATTCAATCCAATCTAATCAATATTTTAGACTATTAAGTCTAGACTGGTGCAAAATCTTATTGATCCATCTAACCCGTTCAAGATTTTATTCACACGGCTCCAACCCAAACCCGAGCCATTGACACCTCTAACTATAACGCATGTAGAATACTAATAGAAATTGGTTGATGAGAGACAAATAAGTAATGAACCATACCCACATCACAAGGCTTTGGCGACAAGAGTCAACTGCACGTCGACCCGTTATGAGCTCCAGCAGTAATACCCCAAAAGCAAAGACGTCGGTTTTTTCATCGACGATGCCGTGCATGAAATATTCCGGCGACAAGTATCTGACACAGAATGCAAGTACCGTGTTTAATTCGAAATGGTGAAGCAAATCGATGTGATTGGAATCAGAAGCAAGTATATGAATAGAGATGGCCTCACCCGATCGTGCCCTCTATGGGAAAGACAATATGGTGAGTCCACTGCTCTGGGAGCCACTTTGCAAGGCCAAAATCGGAAATCTGAACCAGATAGAGAAGCATCGAACTGTAATTAAGCATCAGAGCTGAAAGAAAGAAATGTAATAGCTATAGAGATAATACCTGAGGTTCATAATCTTGAGTTAGTAATATATTAGAGGCTTTGATGTCTCTATGGATTATACGTCTGTGGCAGCCATGATGGAGATAATTTAATCCTTCTGCTATCCCTAAAGCCACCTTAAACCTTGTACCCCACTCCAAACTCTCTTTTGTGCCTGAAAAATCTTAACATTATTCATCAATAAAGACAATACAAAAAAAAAATGTGAACTTGTTACTTGGATAAATGGGCAATCGGCCCATTCATGTCATGGTCACACCAAATAGTCTTCTATGGCAGTTCTTCCTCTAATTTTTGCAAATCTTCTAATACATAAGATGGTTAGGATCATAAGGATGGCCATATGTGCCAGAGTTGGATCTGATAAATACAATGGACTTTACCTAGACCTGATCTTGTGTGCATAAGGGTCCATAACCCATGTGTCAGGCTCGACACAGAGTTCATTTCTCTGCCTATCTATTTGTGACCACATCAGTTATGTATAGGTGGGTCCTGCGTTAGTAGTGCGCTCCATTCATAGGCAAAAATAAGAACCCACTCAACCAATTAACAATAAACTGCAGGAGAGACCAGATTCAGTCCTCACAAAATCATCCTCACACTGTGTTCACAGCCTTTTGCATGCACTTGCTGTGAACTCGGTATGAGAATTATTTTGTGAGGACTGAATCCAATTTCACTGCAAGATATTAAGAGAGAGAGAGAGAGAGAGAGGGAGGCACATCACCATGGAGCACGGAGGCAAGGCTCCCATGAGGGGAGTACTGGAGGATGAGGTGCAGACCCCCTTCCACGCCAAACCCAAGCAAACGAGCAGCATTTGGGTGATTAACGTGAGCAATAATTCCAAGCTCCGACAGAAAATTGGAGATCCGATCCTCCTCTTTCTTTATGAGTCGTTTCACAGCTATGAACTGACCATCGGATAGGCACCCTTTGTACACTTCTGCGTGTCCTCCTTTCCCAATCAATTTCTCTACCAATATCAATGAAATTCAATAAATAGTTGACAGTTTAATACCATAATTTGGGGATGATAGATAGCCAAATTGATAATAACTGGGTCGAGACAGGGTGCTACTGGGCCGAGGATAGCCGACAAGATGCACTATGCCAGTTGCGGGCATGGCCCAAGGCCCATCGCGGCCTACCGCTCAGTGATTTAAAGATTCCTAACTCAAGGGCATGAGATTTATCTCACCCTCAAAGTTTTGTGTTCTACATATATTTGTATTTGTACTCCTAACACTGAGCCTAATCGTACAAACTACAAATACAAATATGTACAGTATAAATATATATAAAATAATATAAAATATAAGGTTTTACACTCTATATATTTGTATTTTTACTCTAACTGAGCGAAAATTGAAAAGGTAACACAAAAATCAAATCTTGAATAGGACGTAACGAGATTACGCTACAAAAGCCAGCTTATCCCCTACTCAATTAGGGGGAACATTAGACGATTGCCAATGTTTCAGTGTGTGGCTGGGAGGAGCTGAATAAGTACGCAAGGCCAATCATCCTAGAAGTAACTTAACTGATTGTTCTAGTTGGATTATTAAAATTCAATTTAATGTAAGAAAAACATCGTCCGAGGATCAAAATATGTGAGAAACATCATCTGTACTCTATACTCTATAGCACCACAAGGAAAAAAAAGGGAAAATTTTTTTATTAACAAAATCATAAGCCTAACCAATGAGCCCACCTAACTCGGTTTTGGATCCCGTGGAACCTGCCCCAGGTGGCCCTAGCCAAACGAGAGAGGGAGAAACCCTGCCCCAGGTACCCCACCTAAGTACCTAATTCGGTTTTTATAGGTTTCCTACATAACCTAAGTGCCTTACGGATAGGGCTGCAACTTGGGATAGGTTAGCCCGAACTGAACCCAAAAAAAAGGTAGGGATAGGTAGACTGCACTCCACCTCAGATATCTGAAATTACAGACCCCTTCTAATTTACTAGTAATCTTCCTATAAACCGTATCCTGCCGTAGATTTGGCATCAATCCATGGTCAAGATTCACCCCACCTGTAAGGTGGAGCTAAGATTTTTAAGGATGGACTGAACAGTAAAACCCCCAAAAAGTAAGGCTGGGTTGACAATAGGGTTAAAGTTGCAATTGACTCAAACCCGACTCTACTATTGCTATTGTACAATGTATATTATAGTCCTATTACATACTACCATAATCTATTTATAATTAAGCCCTAAATTTAAATGACAAGTTTCCATTAGTAAGTTTTATTCCATAATCTTACTATCGTTAATCTCATAATTCCAGATTTTCAATAGGAGAGGTATCATAATTCATAAGAGAATCATTTAAAACATTAATTTTTTTAATCTTTTAAAGACCGACTTGGAGGCCAAACCATTTTTGCCTCCAAGTCATGTAATATATGTATATATAAGTACTATTTTGTGCTTAATTTATATTTTTAATTCAATATTTTATTTTATATTTATAGAAATGCTAAATTTGCTATTTGAGGCAAAGAAATGGTTTTTTGGCGAGGAAGTATAAATCTCGAAAAATTACCTAAATAAGAAAAAAAAAGATCATCACAACTAAGCGCAAAGTTATGACCTCCGAAATTTTGTATATACATTTAGTGTACAACCTATGCCTAGTCATTGAGTTGAATGGGTCAACAGTCCAACCATTGGAGCCAAGATAATTTTTGACCAAGTTAATGGTTTTTTACTAAAATTTGGGTTTAGGAGAACAGGACCCAAAATCATGGCCAAGCGACAATTTGAACAATTCAACTAGCCGAATCAACAAATAGTTAAAAACACTATTTTTCCACTTTTATATTCAAAATAACCAATAAAAACATCAAATGAGCAAAGACCAAACAAAAATATGGTCAATATACAGTCATAAAAGTTGAGTTTTAGGTCTTAATCAAAGATTAAAAGAATTTGAAAGATTTTATGAGATTTAAGGGGCTAGTATAAGTTCAAATGCAAATGTGCTCAAGTATTATATGATGTAAGGTATTTGAATTTCACTTTTATGACCTGCATCAAAATCAAGGCAAACATCGATTTTATATAGTATAGATGTAAAGTTGGTGTTGGGCCCAACCCGAGTCCATCTCAATCCAAAATCAATTTTGAGTTGGATTGGAGTTAAGGGATTTTAGATTGGGCTAAGGTTAAGATTGGCTAGGTCGGATTGGAGGTTCAGATTAGGATTGACCTAACCTGGCCCCACAATCCCTACTTAAAGAGTGGTAACGACTTTTACACAATTGGGTTGTGAAACAGTGAAAAATGAAAGCCCACATTGCAATTGCCACTGCAATTAACAACCAAAAAAGGGGCCAAAAGCAAGATGGAGTACTGACCCAAGCACGTTAAAGAATAAAGAACGACATGATGGACGGACATGGAGAGAAATCATTCAACTTCAAAGCCCTGAGTGACCTTATAAAGAAGGAAGAACTGAAGAAAATTCTCTCTTTATTAGTCTTTGTCACATGGTGAGTGCGTGGAGACAGAAAATCGGAAACATGTGGCCCCATTTAGGTTATGAGTATGACCTAACCTACCACTTTTGGAAGGAATGTAAACGAAAGAAAGGAGATTGAAATTTGCAAGCCCCTTGTCTAAAGAGCAAACCTGATTTCCATATTTCAGAAAGAAATGCGGGGAATGTTTCAGTCAGTCACTCACTCACTCATAAATGTTCGGTCAAAGAATGGTTCGTCCCGGTCCGACCCGGATTGGGTTAGCCAGTTCCCGTTAATCTCGCCCCGAAATTTTGTAAGACCAAGTCTATAAGTCTATTATAATGGCCAACTCTTTCTTATAGGGTAGGGGCGTAGGGCTCATTAGGCCCACAAATTTGACCAGAACAGAACCCACTTTGGACAACCGGAAAGAATCAATCCAATTGGACTGATCCTGGTCTTTAGAGATTAGCCCATAATGCACGTTCTGTTAGTGCATTGGAGGCCCACCAAAGCTATAAACAAATAAAAAAATGGAAAAAGAATAAACTGGAGTAGGCCATCGTTATTCGCTAATTGCTACTACATGGTCATCATGTTATTCATGTTCCAGTTCTAGAGAGATATGATTCCAGTTTCATGGGCTTTTGGGTAATTTAATTGAGTTTCTAACCAAGCCAATTAGCCAAAGAAAGGAGCAGTGGAGCAGAAACCCAGCAACCAACAGAGAAATAAGAAAAAAAAAACCGTGAAAGGCGGAGATAATAAAGCTAAATTATTGTAATTTATCATTATTATGAAAAAAAGGAGGGAAGTGGAAGGTTTTCTCACCGGAACTGAAATTATCGGTGGCGGCAGCGAGCTCCTGGTAACTGAAGCTCCTCCATGAGGGCTTTGGCACTGACTTCCCCCCACAATCAATCCCATCGTGGGCGCTACGAATCCGAGCTAACTTCCTGCTTAAACTTCTTCTCGACGTCTCAGAGCTCGTTAGCATGGGAAACGTCGAAAGCCTTTTCATTGATTTCTTCTTTATAACATCAAGCAAATTCTTCCACTGTAACCCATGAGACTCCGAAACCACAGCTGAGTTAGGAATCAATTTCTCCGAGGATAAGGAGCTGCAGCTGCTGCTACTGCTGTTGTTATCTGAATCCATTCCCAAAATAGGGATTTCCAATACACCTCTTGGGGAGCTGTGATCCTCATTAAACTCCGGTTTCGTAAGACCACCATCTTCAGATTCCCTTCCTGGGCTTTCCTGGGTTGCTCTGGTTTCTACAAAAACAACAATACGAAGGGGGAAAACAATTTAAACCATTAAAGCTTAAAAAAAAAGGTAAATAAATGAAGGTTCGTTGAAGAACGATGCTTGCCTTCCGGAGAGGTCATTTGGGATTTCTGAGTTTTCTCAATCTAGATCATATTACCGTCCTCTGTTCTAACTTTTGTCATTTGAGGTTGAGCAGAAGATTCAGACAACAGGGAAAAAACAGAGATTTTATTTTCATATCGGCTGTGCGGGATAAGATAGAGGAAGAGTGGCGACGAAGAATAGAAGATTGTAGGGATTAGGGAATATCTCTATGTTTTCTCCCTCTGCTTCCTTCCGAGGTGGTTATTCTCTCTCGAAGCACAGACTCCAGACAGATAAGCAGCAGGCGAAAACTAGCTTCCTGCTTCCGAGTTCCGAGGTGGTTACTTATATATCCTTGGTCGTGTGTTTAGTATCTCCACCAACTCTTTTTTCTATACAAAACAATCCAAGCCGTCCGTTGCTTTGATTTGACGTACGTGGCCAATGCCGTAACAACCGTTTGCCCATGGCCCCACTCTCGACCAAAACAAACCAACCAACGCAAGTAATCCTGATTATCAATGCCGATTTGAGAAAGGACCATCCTCCTCATGCTACGGCCTAAGGGTCCCACCTTGACCAACCAATAAATAATTCAATAATTCGTAACGGAAATTTCCAACCGTCCGATCAATCATCTTCTTTTGTCAGAAACAAACAAGACCACTGATCAAGTAATCTCGCAATTAATAAGAACAGGCATTATCCCGTACAGCTCTTAAATACCGTACTCGGTAGTCAGTACAGTACAGCCGTACAAGCAACATCTGTTCCATTTGGTGGGTTGACATCTCATCGTGCATCGAGAATATCTTCCGAAAGTTATCATTTGAGTTGCTCCCAATACACGGTTCGGATGTGCTGTGGGTCGCCAATCTCATCTCCCATTTGGCCCAACCAAGTTACGATTCTGGTGTTGCTGAGGCGTGCGCAGATCAATGTACTCTGATACCTCAAGGGCCGTTGTTGTTTTTGTGGGCGATTCAAATTTCGAAATTTTCAATCAGTTGTCAAGTGTTGGCGCTTCAGTGCAGCAGATGTTGGATTGATGATCATTAGGATTTCTTTCGATGATTAAGATCGTCTGTTGTTAGCTGCCTCGGATAATCTCACAAACTCCGAATCACGAAAAGAAAATAAAAAGGCTAACAACGGGTCGGGTCTGGGTAAAATAACAACAAATCCGACAATAAATATTAAGGTCTCAGAACCAAATCAGACCCTATAAGGTCTGTCGTCTGTAATTTTATACCCATTGGATTTTTTTAATGCTGGGTTAATTGGATCTGATCTAATAGATCCAATTATAACAAATGTGATGAAAATATTACACATTTAATATATAAATATATATTATATATTTAGGCTTGAATGAGGCCTGAATCGATTCAGGACTGGGCATGGTTTTTGAATCGCCGTTGATCCAGACAGTCACTATTCGGCCCAGAAATCATTTAGGCAATTGATTCTGTTTTATTTCAAATTTGATTTTTGGCCAAAAATCGTTTGAATCGATCAATGATCTATTGACTCAAGTGGTTGAATTGTCAATTTATTCAGAACGAACCATCCATTTAAATCGGACGATTAAACTATGAACCCGAAAACCAATGGACAAAAAGGTTCTATTTCCAAATCATTTTTTAAAATTATGGGACTGGATAGAACCTGTCTGGGAGCAACAACAATCAAGACAATAGATTAAGAACCCAAATTAACCGATCCTAAAATCAAAACTCGCCCAATGGATTTGGGTCCATTAGGTCAGACCCAACCATTGACAGCTCTAATATTAAGGTCTAACATCTAAGAGCCGAAATGGCTGAAAGCAGTGTCATTCAGTTCAGACACTTCAACAAATCATTTAGTTAAAGGAGTTGGTGAACTGAACGGCCCCCATCAGGAGTTGGTGAACTGAACCAGTTATGTGAACCGAAATGTTAATCCCAATAAACCTACTGCACCCTGTAATTTCACATGAGATAGATATGGACGTAGTCAGTAGTCATCCAGATAATGGACCTAATTTGACTGATGAATCTCTAGCTTTTTTTTTTTCCAAAGCCCAGGTGACTATGTCCATGTCCATAACAGTGAAGCACCGAAAGTGCGACAAACGTTTTTGAGTCTTTTTGACTGCTCTATTCTCATTTCTCACTATTCTATTCACGTATGCTAATCTCTCTTTTAGGCTGTCTTTTTTGTTAGAATTTTAGGATATGTTCAACGTGAAACTAAATAAGAGAATAGAGTTGCAAATGGATCGAATTTGAACCATGGTATATTTGAATTCAATTAGATATTGTTTGTATCGAATCTGATCTAACTCAAAGATCTGGTCGAATTTGATAGGACTTGATTTAAATTCAAATCTTATTGGTAAATTGGATCTTCAGATATGATTCGATTCAACTTGTTTTCTTTAAAAATTAATAAGTTATTAAAAGAGAAATAAAATAAAAAACAAAAAATATAAATATTTTGTAACTATTTTCATCACATATATATATGTGTGTGTGTTTTTATAAACAAAAATAAATAATATAGTAAATTTATAAAAATATATATTTATAAATAGATAAATAAATAACATAATATATATTGGATCAGATCTTCTCATATCGGGTAGGGGTGATCCAAATCCAATCCAATTACATATGGGATCATATTATCCAATTCAGACTGATCTGAATTCAACCAAGTAAGATTGGATCATGATCCGATCCTTTTGCACCCATATAAGAGATAAGCATACAATTGAGGGAATTTTTTAATTATACCAATGCCCCATTGACATTTAGAATCCTTTTGATTTGCAGCTAAAATTGGAATCAAAATCCTTCGGAATCAGAATGGTCTATTCTCATAATCTGTTTGGTTTAAACAATAACGTGATTTCATTCCCAAAAGGGAAGGGATGGAATGATCATTCCCTCGAATAGGGGAATGCTATTCCACCAAGAATGAGAATGAGATTCCGATTCTACCCAGCCAAACAATTGGTCATTCCAATTCCAAACCCCTATTCCTGCAAACCATTCAAACCAAACAGAGCCTTAGAGTATAACAATCATTCATTCTATTTTAGTTGGAGACTGTTTTGAATCATAAATCCGTGTGACAGGGTGTTTCGAGCACTAGAAAACAAAGTCTCAACATCCTATAAGTAATGTGTGGTGCTACAATGGATGATAAACACACATTCTTCATCAAATAAGATGCAAGTATAAATAATGATATCTGTCTTTCAAGCATAAACCGTGTTTTAATTCAAAGCATTGCAAGTTGAAATTTCAGAAATATGCAGTACTCTTTCTACATCAATATCTCAACTCACCCTATAAATTTTTAGTTCAGTTTGTGCACATGAGATTTATTGTTGTAGTTTGATCAGTCAACTAAACCTACTTACTTTATTTGTTTTAAAAATATGAAATTGAGGTTGGAATTGATAAACAATAAATGAGTATCGATTATTTAAAACATGGAAGTATTCCACTGCTCATAAGCGTGAGGCATGGTTTATAATGCAAATTCATTTCATTCCCTTCCATTCAATGTTGAAAGTATTGAGAATCTTGATATGCAAAATTTGCCTATTAAGAGTTCCATTAAAGTAACTTTTATTTATTTATTTATTTATCTTGTTATAATTTGTTGTCAATTGAATGTCATATATCGACCTGTTCATAGGCCATGCTGGCCCAGGTTTGGGTCAGGCTTTGTTTTTATATTAACAAAACACATTTAAGCTCGAGCCCAAGCCCAGCCCAACGATTGGGCATAAGTCTTGAGCCTGAGACTGGCCCTCATATAAAGTTCGAAGTCCAATCTAAAAAAAAATAGGAAAATGATTTTTGTTATTCAATAAAAAAACTACTTTATTTACACCAAAATACCTCAAAACCCAAACATAATGAGCAATCTCACTATGACTTTAAAAAAGAAAAGAGGAACAAAGAAAATAACATATATATATATATATATGTATTATCAAGTCAGCCTCGGGCTCGAACTAGGCTTTTTTGAGAAAGTCCGAGTCCAACTCGAGGAAAAAAGACATGTCTTGTGTTTTGGGCCTGAGCCCAAGTTCACGAAGTCTAAATTCACGTCCAAGCCCGACTTGGACCTTATTTCTATTTATTTTCCTTTCCTACTGTTTTTCTCTTTATTTTAATTCTTTTTCTTATTTTTTCTTGTGCTCTTTTCTCCCCTCCCCACCCTTCCGTTTGTTTATTTGAAAAAAAAAAAAAGTATGAATATGGTCCCATGGAAGTTTTCTTGACTAAATACCCCTCGTCTTGAATCTTGCATTACCACATTTTTGTTTCTCATCGTTAAAGTCCACCAATTAAATCCTCACACAATAATCTTAATGATATGTAAACTTGTATTTTTAAGACATACCTACAAATTAAATCACATTTTCTATCTATGTGATAGGTAAGCAATTCAACCGTTATGACCCATGATGTCATAAATAAATAATAATAAATTTTAAAATAGAAAAAAACAAGAATATTAAGAATAAAGAAACTTTGTAGAAAATTTTGGCACATTTCTATTACTGCGTATTTGTGATCATATTAAAAGAAAGACAAGTATGACAAATACTTTTTTTATTAACGAGGAAAATGGAACATAAGAATTTAAGAACAGAAAATGAAATCATTTTCCTACTTGGATGGTGGGTTAGTGGTTCAAACATTGAGGTCAAATGTGTCAATTAATGACACCATGGTTAAAAATAAAAAGAAAAAATACAAAATACAAAAATGTATGGAACAATTTTGACACATCTATAATACCATGTATTAATCATATTAAACAAAAAATAAGTATGGTAAAACTAAAGTTATTTTTATTAGTAATGTTGTAAATGAAATATAAAAATTAAAACCAATCTAAAATTGAAACCAGTTGGAGATGTGTTTGGGACCATTGTTGACATCAGAAAAACCGACACCACTTTAAAGTCATATCAACAATTCGGAATTTATGAGAAATATTAAAAAAAAAACATGTACAAATCGATTATGCAAATTGGGCCTAAATGAAGAACTGTCATTTTCGATAGTTCCTCATTTATTTATTTTTATTTATTTATTTATTTATTTATTTATTATTATTATTATTATTATTATTATTATTATTATTATTATTATTATTTGCGTTAAATGACATGGGATCCAACATAGAGCCATGAAAATGTTGCAACAATGAAAAAAACCACTATTGGGAAATAGTTCCAAACAAAACATCATTGTTGATTTCTTATAAACTAGCTTATGTGACAGCAATGGAAACAAACTAACAAATATTACTGATTTATGAAAAATTAGTGATTTATGAAAAAATCGTAATGGAGGATTTGGCAATAGCATCAAACAACGCCTTGGTATCTAGAGGCGGGTCAATATTGTAATTTTCCAAATCAAATGGGTAAATCCATGATTTCGCAATTAAATTAAATATTAAAAAATAAAAATACACAAAATATAAACTTTGTAAAATATATTTGATGCATCTCTAACGTTATATATTCAACATATTAAAATAATAAAAATAAGTGTAAAAATTATATTACTTTTATAAATGATGGGGATGGAATACAAAATTCAAAATCAACCCAAAAGCAAAATGTTTTTTTGTCCATATAGGTGGTAGGTTAGTGATTCAACTGTTTAGTTCAAATACATCGATATAAGATGTAATTATTAAATAATAAAATACATAGAGTTCTAGGAAATGTATAAATATGTTGACAGATTTGGACATATATCTAATATTATATATTCATTATATTTAAAAAACAAGTGTGATAAATAAAAAATATTTTCATTAATATTGGAAATGGGGTAAAAATTAGGAAAAAATAGCATTGTTATCTAAATATTGACCCCACTAACTAGGTCAAATGGCTAAATAGGTCACCATGTTAATGATTATTTTTGCAAGCAACTAGGTTGGTGGTAGATGAACCTATAATCCTGATTGGGTATGGATTGACCTGCTTAATCAATTGAGTTGACCACAATATATAAAACAATGCTTAAAAATATATTGAAATTGTATTTTCTTCCCAAGCAAGTAGGTAACCCTTATTATGTCACAAGTTAAATACAATAATAAGAATATATATATATATATATATATATATATATATATATATATATATATATATATATATTTGTATGTAAAACTTATAGAATACATGAGCATGTCATTAACATTATACATTCTGCATATTAAACGATAAGGGGAATTTTTGACCAATCAAAACCTCTCTATAAATACCCCATCGTTGGTTATCACTTTTATGACATCGGTTCATCTATTGTAAGGTTTTTATGGTACCATGTCCTTTTTTTTTCCGTACCATAATCGAACTCTAAACAAAAATATGTTTGAAAAATGAGACTTATTATTAAAGATGGGGATGGGTGAAAAAAAAAAAGGCCTTAACATGGCCCGTTGCCCTAGTCAAATAAGTCAATAGTTTAACTAATAAGGTCATTTGGTTGTTAACCAAATATCTCTCTCCCTCTCTCTTTTTCTCAACCAAGTGATCTGGCTGGAAATATATTTAAAAATTTGTAAAAGTGACAAGTTAATAAATCCAACCATCTATTCAATCATTAGTTAAAAAAAAAAAAACTTTGATGCAAATTATAAGAATAATTGAAGATAGGTCTTGAGTTAAATGGCAACAAATCCACTGATACACCATACTTTGATTTTTTCCCTTGTTGTATGAGTTCAAATAAAAATATTATTATTATTATTACCACCATCATCAATAACCACAATAACAACAATGACATAATTTGAAACTATGTATGATGCACATACACATTCCCTAGTACATATAATGTCCTTCAAATGAGGATGTTTTGAATAGAGTTAACTTTGGCTGTTGGCACTCAACAAACTATTTTGTTCATATCGCTTTTAGGTTGGATACGTTCATAATTCATGCCCATGTCTATCATTATTGATGGTGCGCAATCCGGCCGGTCCTATCTACCAACGATCTTGCCTCGGGCTGGAGTAAAAGGTGCTTGAAACGGAGGAGAAAGCAAGTAATCTCCGGGGAAAACCCGGTGAGAATGCTCTGAAGCTCACGTTAATATTTCCTCAAAGGCAAGATAAAAAACCAGATGGCGCAAAGTTATCACCTACCTCTCTTCTTGGGGGGAAGGGGGCCTTTTATAACCACTTTGCACACTCACTCCCAAGCTCCTGTCAGGTCGGGTATGATTACCTCTGCGCTTCTGCCAGTTCGGGTGTCATCACCTCTACAGGGGCAGAACCGCCACTGCTCTCTTTGTTGGAGCCGTCTCTGTAACTGGAGATAGCGGTGGCAGGTGGCCGTTGAAGTGCGGCTTGTCAAGCGTCAGATCCCATGTCAGTCAGGTGCGCCGCCTCAGGATATGGACTCCTTTGGTGTCAGGTACGGTATGGTTGTTCAATTCGGCGTCCTGGGGGCGAAGTGCCGGAGTGGTGTGCGAGGTGAAGTCTTGAGTTCGGATAGAGGTGTGACCCGAACTGCCCTGGGGCGGGCCAGTTCGGGTTGTTGCCCTTTGTGCTCCTCGTAAGGCCCGGGGTCAAAGGGAGAGTTCGGGTTCCTTGTGGGGAGTTCGTACCGCTAGTTCCTCCTTTTGGAGCTCGCGCCTTGGACGTACTATTGTGCCGAGCTGTTGCCTTTGCCACGTGTTGAGTGGTTACGAGGTCGGGCCAAATCTTCCTTCATCAATTGCCCCCCCGACCTCGTAACCACTCAACACGTGGCAAAGGCAACAACTCAGCACAACAGTACGCCCAAGGCACGAGCTCCGAAAGGAGGAACCAGCGGTCCGAACTCCCCACAAGGAACCCGAACTCTCCCTTTGACCCCGGGCCTTACGAGGAGCACAAATGGGTAACAACCCGAACTGGCCCGCCCCAGGGCAGTTCGGGTCACACCTCTATTCGAACTCAAGACTTCACCTCGCACACCACTCCAGCACTTTGCCCCCAGGACGCCGAATTGAACAACAGTACCGTACCTGACACCAAAGGAGTCCGTATCCTGAGGCGGCGCACCTGACTAACTTGGGATCTGACGCTTGACAAGCCACACTTCAACGACCACCTGCCACCACCACCTGCCACCGCCATCTCCAGTTACAGAGATGGCTCCGACAAAGAGAGCAGTGGCGGTTCTGCCCCAGCAGAGGTGATGACACCCGAACTGGCAGAAGCGCAGAGGTAATCATACCCGACCTGACAGGAGCTTGGGAGTGAGTGCGCGAAGTGGTTATAAAAGGCCCCCTTCCCCCCAAGAAGAGAGGTAGGTTATAACTTTGTGCCATCTGGTTTTTTATCTTGCCGTTGAGGAAATATTAACGTGAGCTTCGGAGCATTCTCACCGGGTTCTTCCCCGGAGATTACTCGCTTTCTCCTCCGTTTCAAGCACCTTTTGCTCCAGCCCGAGGCAAGATCGTTGACAGTTAGGACCGGCCGGATTGCGCACCATCAATTGGCGTCGTCTGTGGGTAGCGCTTCTAAAAGCCTTCCTTTAAAACTCTTATAACCCCATTTTTTCCAAGAAACCCCAACACTCATGGCTTCTTCCAGCAATGCCGGACGTAGCACGGAGATGAACGCCCCCAGGGAACAACTTCAAGTCCCCGTGGTGTGCATCGGACAATTCACCATCCCCCTTCCGATGGATGGGATCCCCAGCCTGAATGCGCCACGAACAGTGGCGCCAGCGAACCTTCCCGCCGTGAACGTCCCCTTTCTTCTCCCTGTTGAGACAACCTTTACCGAACCAACTATTGTCCCCCTGGCGACTAGCCAAAGCCAGTTTGACGACTTGATATAGTGCATGCAGGCAATGCAAGCCCAAATGCAGCAGTTCAATCAACATCAGCTCCAGCAACACCAAGTACTGCACCACCTCACTCAATATCACTATCAGCAGCAGTTCCCCCAACTGCCTCCTCTGAACGAACCACAACTTCCACCTCGGCACCCTGCTCCAAAGCCGGTTAAGCCCTCCCCTCAAGGTGGACGCCATCACCGAGGAGAAGCCTCCCAACTTCAGAACCCCCCCAAGAGCCAGGCCTCATCCCCAGGCCAGGGGGAAAGAAAAATCACCCCCGCCTCGCAGCTCGCTGGCGGGTCGGGAACCTCGCCCGCCAAGTCAGTACCTCGGCACTCCAAGTCTGAGCTCCCGCCCACAGAGAACCGATTCAGCATCCTAGCGGCGGACTACCAACATTCCGGGCCCATCGAGCTCGGCAACACAGAGGCTAGCAGCACCAGTACCAGGCCCACTCAGCAACGAAGACGCCGGCGAAGTCGCCGAACTGCCACCCGTATCCTGCCCGAGCTCAAAGGTAAAGAAGAGACAAGCTCGGACGAGGTAAAAGCTGCCCCTATTCTCTCGGTTCCTTCCCCCTTCTCATCAGAACTCCTTGCAGTTCCCATGCCCAGAGACTTCAAACTCCCCCTTTAGACAAGTATGATGGGTCCTTCGACCCCAACGACCATGTTGATGCCTGTCCCAAATACACCTAGCAAGGGCCAGTGAATCGTGCATGTGCGTGGCCTTCACCACCACCTTCAAAGGGGTGGCCCGCACCTGATACAGGAACTGACCCCCGGGTCAATAAGAAGTTGAACCCAGTTCGTGCAGGTCTTCACCGCACACTTCGTTACCAACAAGCGGTGCCCCAGAACCGAGGAACGCATCTTCGGAGTAGTCTAGAAGGAAGGAGAGTCCATCCAGGGCTACATCAAGCAGTTCAATGACGCGTGCTTGCAGATACCGCGACTAGACCCCGCGGTGCAGCTCGCGGCGGCCAAGAGAGGAGTAACACACAAGGAGTTCAAATGGCACATGGTAGCTAGCCAGCCTGTGACCGTAGCCGAATTCCTCAAGCTCGAGGATAAGTTCATGAGAACAGAGGAAGAGATCAACCAAAGGACCGAAAGCGGGATCGAGAAAAGGAAGAGGGAAGGCAAGCCCTCCAACCCAGATGACAGAAGAAAAAACCCGACCCGGGAGACGAAGCCGAGCCAGCCGTTCCGAGCTCCCTTAGCAGCTCGGACAGACTACACACCCTTAAACACCAGGCGAGCCGAGATCTTGATGACGACCAAAGATGCCCCATACGTAAAATGGCCACCTCGCCTAAAAGGGAACCCAAACGAGAGAAACAAAAACTTGTACTGCAGTTTCCATAGAGATCACGGTCATAGTACCGAACAGTGTAATAATCTCCGGGACGAGATAGAGGGACTCATCCGTCGCGGGTACTTGAGAAATTTTGTAGAGCATAATAATAATAATAATAATAATAAGACAGGTCGGCAAGGGGAGCACGGTAGGGACGCCCCCGAATCCAGCAGCAGGCCGGGCGAACCGTCGCAAAGACAACCTCCGGAAGAGAGGCCAGTTCGGGGAACCATCCACGTGATAGTGGGAGGTTCAATGGTAGCAGGTTGTACTTCGGCGGCGGCCCGGGCGTCAGTTCGCGAAGCTGCCCGAGAAGAACATAACCCTCCGAAGAGGCCGAAGACGGAGGAACCGATTTTCTTCATGGAAGACAATGCGCAAGGGGTCCACTACCCTCACGATGATGCGCTTGTCATAAAACTAAGGATCAGCGATTTCGAAGTCAGGCGCGTACTTGTCGATTCGGGCAACTCGGCGGACATTCTCTTCAAGTCGGCGTTTGACCAGTTTCAGTTGCAGAGAAGTGAGTTGAAGCCCGCGAACACTCCTCTGGTGGGCTTCAGCGGAGAGGAAGTCAGGCTCCTCGGGAAAATAACAGTACCTGTGGAAGTCGGCACATGGCCTTGTGCGAGCAAACTCAACCACGATTTCCTGGTGGTCGCAACCCCCTCCCCATACAATGCCATAATAGGGCGGCCAATCACGCATGTCCTACGGGCAGTGGTCTCCACCTACTACTTGGCAATGAAGTTCGCTACAGACTTCGGTGTGGGGGTAGCGCGGGGCAACCAGCTTGAGTCCCGCAAGTGATATGTTGCCGCTCCGAAGGGAGAAACCAAGGTGGACGACGACCTCGAACTGGAGCAGCATACGGAGCAAGGCGAATAACAAGCTGCGCCCACAGAAGAAACAGTCGCAATCCCAACTTCAACTACGGACCCAATTCAGATGCTACAGATCGGTGCTTCCATCTAGGAACCTCTACGATCTGAACTGGTAAGTTTCTTACTTCAAAATTAAGATATTTTTGCATGGTCCGCGACCGATATGCCTGGCATTGACCCCAACCTTATAACTCACAAACTTAATACTGACCCTGTAGTCAGACCCATTAGACAGAAGAAATGCAACTTAGCCCCAGAGTGCTGGAGAGCGGTCGACGAGGAGGTCGAAAAGCTCCTCGTAGCAGAATTCATAAGGGAAGTTCATTACCCGAGCTGGGTAGCCAACCCGGTACTGGTAAAAAAGGCAAACGACAAGTGGCGCATGTGCGTCGACTACACCGACCTGAACCGAGCTTGCCTGAAAGATTGCTTTCCCCTCCCTAGAATTGACTGCCTAGTAGACGCGACCTCGGGACATGAGTTGCTAAGCTTTTTGGACGCCTACTCGGGCTACAACCAAATCAGGATGGACCAGTCCGATGAGGAAAAAACCACTTTCATAAACGAGTTCGGCCTGTACTGCTACAAGGTCATGCCCTTCGGACTGAAGAATGCTGGGGCGACCTTCCAAAGACTCGTGAATAAGTTGTTTCAGCCCTTAATTGGCACGAAGATAGAATGTTATGTAGACTACATGGTCGTCAAAACACAGTTTTCGAATGAATTAATACAAGACTTAGATTCTGTCTTCCAAATTCTGCGTCAATTTAGCATGAAACTGAACCCAAACAAGTGTGTCTTCGGAGTCACAACGGATAAGTTCCTAGGGTACATTGTCAACCGGCGTGGTATTGAGGCCAACCCGGACAAGATAAATGCCATCCTAGATATGAGACCACCTAGAAAGGTAAAAGAGGTTCAGAGGCTAAATGGCCGAATAGCCGCTCTGAGCCGCTTCATGTCCAAGTCGGCAGACCGTTGTCTGCCTTTCTTTAAAGCAATCAAAGGCAAAGGGCTCGAAAGGACCCGAGACTGTCAGCTCGCTTTCGATGAGCTAAAAAACTACCTCGCTAGTGTGCCGATCTTAACCAGGCCCGAGGAGGGTGAGGTCTTAGAGCTGTACCACTCGGCAAGCGACTAGGTGGTCAGTTCGGTACTAATAAAAGAAGTAGATTGGGTCTAACGACCCATCTATTATGTTAGTAAAATTTTGCAGGGAGCAGAGACGAGATACCCGCAGATAGAAAAGCTGGCATACGCACTGATAATTGCAGCTCGGAAACTCCACCCATATTTCCAGGCTCACACTGTCATCGTCTTGACTGACAAACCTATGAGGCAAGTCTTACTCAAGCCCGAGGTTTCCGGTCGGCTGGCGAAGTGGGCCATTGAGCTCAGCGAGTACGACCTCCAGTATAAGCCACGAACTGCTATTAAGGCCCAAGACTTAGCAGATTTTATCGCCGAGTGCACGTTCAGCCTCGAAGTCCCTAGGCCGGTTGAGCCCGAGATCCCCAGTTCGGGTGAGCCCGGAGCTCCCAAGCCAATAGAGTCCGAACCCCGTGAAGTAGCAGCCAGGGTGGCATCTCTCCTAGTTAGGCCAAACGCGAACTGGGATGAGGAGTTCGGATGAGGAGCCTTAGATCCTTCACATAGATGGCTCCTCGAACCAACAGGGTAGCGGGGCTGGAATAGTCCTGCGCGGCCCGTGTGACACGAAATTGGAATACGCACTACGCTTTGAGTTCACGGCATCCAACAACAAGGCAGAGTATGAGGCATTGATAGCCAGGCTGAACCTAGCGCAAAAGGTAAGTGCAAAACACATAGTTATCTGCAGCGATTCTCAGCTTGGTGTCAACCAGGTTACGGGCGAATACGAAGCACGCGAGCTAACTATGATCACCTACTTGGCAAAAGTAAAGGAGGCTCTGCTCAACTTCCAGTCACACTTCATCAGGCAAATCCCGAGGTCAGAAAACACTGAGGCCGACGCCCTGTCCCGGTTAGCCAGCATCAGTCACAACGCCATGAGAACCGTGTACATAGAGGACTTACCTCGGCCTAGTATTCTCGGTGGGGCAGAGGAGGTCGCTCCCGTCCTTGAAGCAGAGCCGAGCTGGATCGACTCACTCGCGAGCTTCTTGCTAGATGGAACCCTCCCTGCGGACCGCAATGCAGCCAGGAGGGTGCAGCGCCAGGCAGCCAAATATGTCATAATAAACGAACGGCTGTACCGACGGTCCTACACGCTCCCCTACCTGCGTTGCTTGCGACTTGCCGAAGCCGAGCTCGTATTCCGCGACACTCATGAAGGTCAGTGCGGCAGACACTTGGGGGGCAAAGCCATCGCCCAAAAGGCACTTCGACAGGGGTACTACTGGCCAACGATGAAGGCATAGGCCGTTGAGCTCGTCAAAAAATGTGACAAATGTCAAAAGCATGCCAATATCCACCATCAGCCTGCCGCCGACCTCAAGTATCTCACCAGCCCATGGCCCTTTGTGCAATGAGGCATCAACCTCCTGGGGCCATTTCCGCCAGCAACAGGTGGGAGGAAGTTCCTAGTGGTGACGGTAGATTACTTCACAAAGTGGATAGAAGTTGAACCTCTTGCAACAGTTACAACTTGAAACGTACAGAACTTCTTTTGGAAGAACATAGTATGTCGCTTTGGATTACCTCGGATATTGATCTCCGACAATGGCAAGCAGTTCAAGAATATCAAGTTTCAGGAATGGTGCCAAGATATGGGGATTCGGTAGAACTTCACATCGGTTGCGCACCCGCAGACAAACGATCAAATAGAAGTAATGAACAGAGCTATCCTCCGTGGACTGAAAGCGCGACTAGACCGAGCTAAAGGGTTGTGAGTGGACGAGCTACCAATTGTTCTATGGGCTCACCGAACTACGGAAAAAACCGCCACGGGAGAGACCCCCTTTAACCTCACCTACGGCACTGAAGCGGTAATCCCGGCGGAGATCGAAATACCTACACTGCGACTAGAAGTATACATCGATCAGACAAACGGAGATGAGTTACGTACCAACATCGACCTACCGGACGAGGTAAGAGACCTCGCGTACATCCGGACCGCAGCTTAGCAGCAAAGAGTAGCTCGGTACTACAATGCCAGAGTAAAAAAGCGGAACTTTCGCGTCGGCGACCTGGTCCTCCGTAAGATCATGGCACCCGAGCCCGGCGTGGGCAAACTTGGACCGAATTGGGAAGGGCCCTGCCGAGTAAAGAGAGCGCTCGAGGGGGCATACGAGCTCAAAACTTTAGAGGGCAAGCAAGTACCCCGAGCGTGGAACGTCGTTAACCTGAGACGATACTACCTATAGATCACCAAGCAAAGTGGACTAAGTCGCTACCAGAGCCTTAAGGCTAAATGCCGAGCTAACAAGGACCTCGACATAGGCAAGCAAAGGCAAAACAGGCCGCACGAGTGCAGTAACCCGGGCAAAACGGATTGGGCATATGGTCTGTTTGGCCATACGGTTAGTTCGGAAGAAAGAGTGACCAACACTTAACCAAAAGAAAATCTTTCCATTGCAAAATACTTTGTGTACATTTCCAAATATATATATATATATATATATATACCGAGCCGGAGGTAGTTCTTCACCATCAGAAGGCACTTCAACGATACCCGAAGGTCCTGCCTCATCCTTAGAGTCCGGTTCACCGTCTGCAGCGTTGGCCATCTCCTGAGTAATGCGCGAAGTGGTTATGGCGCTAATATCGAGCTCGGGGTATGTATTCTGGATCATCCACCGGCTCAGTTTAAAGCCCCTTCTGTACGAGCCCACCATCAGGTCGTCAAAGCACGACGAGGCGATATATTCATCGACGACCTTCTTCTTGGCATCCTCGATGCCCTGAGAAAAGATCTTTGTCCTCTCCCTAATATCCTCTTGAAGGTATTCAACCTGATGCTGCAAGTCCAGCCTCAAGTCCGCCATAGGCTTCACCACCACTCCCACGGCCTCGGTATCTCTCTAAGACCTCGCCAGCCTGGTCTATGTAGCGCGAGAAGCCGCCTCAGCGCGGGAAGCCTCTTCGGCAGCTCGTGCCCGCCTTGAGCTCCTTTCCGCTTGGGCCGATAAGGCATGGATAGAAGAATTCACCTACCAAAAGGAAAAATAACAAATGTTCAAAAGAGCAATAGCAAGGAAGATAATGACAAAGAGCCCGACAAGAAATCGCTGACTTACCACCATGGCATTAGTGGCAGCATGACAAGCTACCTGGTTCAAAGGAAGCTCAGTCCATGCTGCAACCTCCTCAGGGTAAGCGGCCTCCCTACTTTTTTGAAGAGCGTGGTCGGCGACAACACGCTCCTGAACTCGCCTTGGCCTCCCGAGCCTAAAGGACCAACTCGCGTATAAGCAGACTCAGTGTAAGCGGGAGCCCCCGTATAAGCAGCCTCGACGTAAGGGGCCCCTGCCGCTTCTTGTACTGGAGGGGCCATCTCGGGCTCTCTGGGCGGATCCACTGACGGGTAGTCTGGTACCTCGGGATCCGCATCTCGGGGCAGCTCGGCACGAGTTCGTTTGGCGACTCGCTTCCTCCTCTTCATGATGTGAAACAGGTTCCCACCGCGAGTCTTCTCTGCGTCCATCGCACTTGCAAAAAGAGCTCGGCATCAAGAAAATGAAAGAACAGAAAGCAAAACAAAAGGCAAGCCTCTGAGTAAGGAACCTACCCGAACTCAGACCGGCCTTGATGAGATTGGCCTCCGTCAGATAATGGTGGCATTTTAGCCCAAGCCGTGCCCATTCTCGGAGGCCCTTCGCCGTCTCCCTATCAAGCGTAACACCAGCATCAGGGGCAGCCATCCCCCACCCGGTTTGGAACGGCCACCCCAATGCACTTCGCACCCCGAAGTAGTCCCGTTTCCACGCCGGGACCTTGTTGGGAAGATCGTGTAAAAGCTTAAACCCCGGGCGAGGAGACAGGTAATACGCCCGCCTACGAGCAGGAAGGGGACCTGCTTGCTTCTTAAGCATTAGAATGGAAAAAAATATCTCCAGGTCTAAAGGCAAGATCTGTTCGCAAAATAGGGAGATGGTCCCCACCAAGTTACGAATAGAATTGGGGTGAAGCTGACCGACAGTAACGCCGAAGTGGTTCATAACCTCGACAACGAGGGGGTGGAAAGGCAAGCGCAACCCAGCGACGAGTTGCTCCCGGAATATCACGATCTCATCGGGACCGTGTTCCCAAGGGAAATTGCCCGAGGGTATAAAGTAAGTGTACTCCCTAGGCAAGTTGAACTGGGTAATAAGGGAGTGAAGCCCCTCAGGCGTCATGGTCGAGGGCCCAAACTTGTCTAATGTCCGACCTCGACGGGAGGAGGACGCCAAACTACCCGAGGCGACTCGGCCTACGGGTTCGAACTCTTCCTCGAGCTCTACCTCGGGTTCACTAGAGCTGTCAGGGGGATGCGGCTCGGTTCGTAGAACCTGCATCTGACCCCCTCGAAGAACTGTCTGAGCTATTCGAGCTAGACATCGGGAGGAAAAGGATTCTAGGAAAGTACTCACCCAGAAAAAGCAAACGGACTACGGGAACTTGAACGCGAGCTAAAAACTTGGATGCGAACTGAAACTTGGACGCGAGCTCAAGAAGCAAAACGCAGGATAATGACAATGAAAAGCGACTGGGGTCCCCCACTATTTATACCCACAATAACCGAAAATCAACGGTTCTGATCAAGGCAAATCCAACGCCCCGCAGTCGCGCTGACCGCACGTCTCCTGAGACCGAGACGTGACTGGCCGCACGTCTTTTGAAACTGAAGGAGCGTCGGTGCACGTCTCCCCACGTTAAAGGCGGCAACTGCGTGTGTTTTCAAATTTGAAATAACGCCCGCTGTCACGTCTCCCAGCGGCGCGTTTTTTAATTTTTGAAATAAACGCGTGCTGTCACGTCTGTCAGCATTTATAGACGGATTGACGCGTTTCCCAACTTTTTGGCGCTCGAGAAACCCGGAAAAATCCTGACGAACGCGCACTTCGCGCTATCAGTCAAACTAGTTTGAAATACGGGTCAAATCCACCTGCCACCTCACGAACTCCCCGCGCCAGGGCAAGCCCCTTTGCGCGAGGAGTGGGGGGCAATTGATGAAGGAAGATTTGGCCCGACCTCGTAACCACTCAACACGTGGAAAAGGCAATAGCTTGGCACAACAGTACGCCCAAGGCGCGAGCTCCAAAAGGAGGAACCAGCGGTCCGAACTCTCCCTTTGACCCCGGGCCTTACAATGAGCACAAAGGGCAACAACCCGAACTGGCCCGCCCCAGGGCAGTTCGGGCCACACCTCTATCCGAACTCAAGACTTCACCTCGCACACCACTCCAGCACTTCGCCCCCAGGACGCCGAATTGAACAACTGTACCGTACCTGACACCAAAGGGGTCCGTATCCTAAGGCGGCGCACCTGTCTGACTTGGGATCTGACGCTTGACAAGCCGCACTTCAACGGCCACCTGCCACCGCCATCTCCAGTTACAGTGATGGCTCCGACAAAGAGAGCAGTGGCGGTTCTGCCCTAGCAGAGGTGATGACACCCGAACTGGCAGAAGCGCAAAGGTAATCATACCCGACCTGACAGGAGCTTGGGAGTGAGTGTGCGAAGTGGTTATAAAAGGCCCCCTTCCCCCCAAGAAGAGAGGTAGGTGATAACTTTGCGCCATCTGGTTTTTTATCTTGCCTTTGAGGAAATACTAACGTGAGCTTCAGAGCATTCTCACCGGGTTCTTCCCCAGAGATTATTCGTCTCCTCCATTTCAGGCACCTTTTGCTCCAGCCCGAAGCAAGATCGTTAATAGATAGGACTGGCCGGATTGTGCACTATCAATTATGATTAAAAATAAATAAGACACAATTACTATCTTACCCCAAAAATGTTCTCAACGGCCGAGGCAACAGTTGAAGTTTTTCCTTTTGAATATGCCTCACATGAGGATGTGCTTCTAGGCACGCGCCTCACACATTTAAATCACATGGTTTATCTTGTAATCGCCATTAGAGTGGTCCGATCAAATAGACCACTGCAGTGCTGGAGGTGTCTGGCTTCGACATACTGCCGTCGACTTAATTGTTAGAATCACCAAATTCAATGTAGCATTAAACCACTCCAAGTGTTCAAACTGCATAGACTATCACAATGATGTATTGTCTAGGTTGAGCCGTCTGGTTCTTTGAATTGTTATAAAAATTAATTGGTCTAACCAACTAGTTGAACCATCCATTCCGATAAGGCAATAACTGACAATGGATGAAGTACCAGTGGGGCCGACCACTTTGGACCGGTTGGTCTATTAAGTAATTGGCAAAAGTTGGTTGGCTCAACCATAGATTGAAAACATATAATTGACTGTCCTATTTAGGACCAAATGTCATATATATATATCTGATATTTGTCAAAATAGTTTCAATAAAAATGAAAGAAAATACTAATTTTCAGACAAGCAAAAATATGAATCGATTCAATTATTAATCAAAATAAAAGCATGAACTAAAACCATTATAATCGATTCAATCGTTTCAGGTCCGTTGGATAGATCTGACCCATTGATAGCCGAACCCATACTCTTGAGTCTTATCTTAATAGTAGAAGCAAGTCCTGTTTTAGAAGTGTGTGGGGGCGGGGGGAGGGTTAGCCAAAATGGGAAATGTAGTATGTATTTGGTACATCTTCTATTTATTAAATAAATGTTTATATTTGATTTGTCTTTAAAACCAAGAAAAAACTAGTTGATTAACATATTGTTGAGATTTATTGACAGTTAGACGTCACTAACGTTATATAAATTGAACAATGGAACAGTAAATAAACACTTTTGTGTGAGAAGAAGTGTTAATATGAAGTTTATTACAAATGTTGACTTACACATAAATCAAAACAAGAATTTATTACTATTTAGGTATAGGAAATAAATGTGATAAATGCTGATTTTGTGATGACATGGCACCGTTTGATAATGGAAGTTATACCACGGTTACCACCCCAGTGGGTGAGAATCGTGAGATCTTATTTTTGTGGTGATTTGACACCTCCGTGGCGCTCATGCCCGTGACACTAGCATAGGACAAAGTTACAATCCACCGTCACAGCGTCACCGTGGTATACTGGTATTTTCATAATTGCAGAAAACCTATTTTCACGGTTGCCCTTTTGTGATTTGAGAACTCCCGTCATTGAGAGGGCTGGCTGGTGATGATAGCATCGTTTTCTTTGACCAAGATAGCCATGTCGGGAGCGTTCTCGTCTGATCCCTAGAGATTTATGCCTATGACAGGTAGATGCACTCTACATACGGGTTTATCAATCTACTCAAATCCAACGGTTCAAGACTCTTGCACCTGGTCCTATAATCCTCTCGTGCATTTTCTAACATTTTTCCCTTTCCTTCTCCACCTCCATCTCTTTGCTTCGGCGTCCGTTGGCCCTTCCAATCTCAGGCGCCGTTGGAGTTCCGACGAAACCCAACATCTCAGATCTTGTTTTTTTTTTGGTTTTGTTTTGTTTCATATAACTCTGAATTTCTGGTGAATATGAATTGTTTGGTGTGATCAGGTATGCTTACTTTCTCTCTGTCAAATCATATTTTCAATCATTCATAGCAACTGCTAAATGTCAGTCCCAAACAACTACTTTTAAAATCGAGAATTTTCTATTGTCACAAGAATTTGGAGTATTGCAGTAATTAGTTTACTTTGATTAGACTCCTTTCCTTTCTTATAAACTCGAATTTCTCAAGAGATATTTCTCTGCTTTCTTCGTCCGTGTTTTTTACGTCATTGGTCTATTGGCTTTTGATTGATCTCTGCGCATTTCTATCATTTTGATTTACTATTTATCAAATTTAATTACTTTACGTGAATCTAGGACTAGTTACTTGCAATTGATTGGTGAATGCATCTGATTTTGGATTAAATATTTTCCTGGTGTAAAAACTTCAGTTATTTTGCTCACAAAACCCATTTGGTCTTGCCAAAAAAAAAAAAAAGAAAACAAAAATCATTTTGTGGTCTTTATCTGCACTTTCAATTGGACTAGAGTTCTTTCTTTTGGCTTACTTTTTTTTTTTTAATAATTTTTTTTCTGTTTAACTGAAGATACATGTATTGGTGATTATGGTTATTTTTGTTCCTATGTTATAGTGGGCATTGCAGGATAATCATGGTAAATTAACCATGGTTGACGTTTATATAAAATTCTAAACATATTTTGGCGTTCAGGTCAGTTGATGGGCTGGAATGAAACTTCTTTTCCAAATGATTTGGTTCAGAACAGTTGATGGGCTAGAATGAAACTTCTTTTCCAAATGATTTGGTTCAGAACAGTTGATGGGCTGGAACGAAACTTCTTCTCCAAATGATTTGGTTCAGAAGTGTTGATGTGCCATAAATCTTGACGGGAAGCATGAACTTCGTTAAGGGTGTTGCTGACCTCATTCGGAGAACATCCAGTGGCCATTCTGGAGATTCTGGTTCATGGTCACATAAGTTCTCTTCTCCATCTCCAAAGATCTGTTTTAGGTACTTCTATCCTGTGATTTCCCATAATGATGCTTATATCCTTTTTCATTGCATATGTCTTGCCATTATGTATGCTTTTTTTTTTTTAATATCTTAGTCAACCTAATATTTGCAGGATATTACAATTCAGAAAGTTTTCCTTTTTTTTTTTCTTCTCTGAGTTGCTTGTCCTTCTTATTAGATTATCCTATATCAGAAACAGAAAAAAAAGGCAAACATAGATGCTACCTTATCAACCCATCCAGATTGTACTCTCTTTTGTTTTAATGAAATTTTCTTTTTTTTACTTATCGAAAAAAAACATAGGAGTATGTAGGTGGATACAAGACCAGCATACAAATGCTTGAAATTATGGTTTTTACTTGCAAAGTGTTTTGAAATGCTTGAGTAAGACTTCAGAGATCTTATTGAAGGGCAATCCTCCTAATGGCTTCACTATGGTGGTAGCTCAATCCTAAACCCTGGGTTGGTTTGCATAGTTTTTCCTATAGAGTGGATCATAGCATCTTTTTGGTTTTAGTAGTCCCATTGATGTTACAAACTAGTCCGAAGTGTGAGTCAGGTCCCTCTTAATCAATTTCTGTATTGCAAAGCAGGGGAAACTATCCTCCCTAGTCTTGCCATAGAAGGTAATTCATTAACACAATTAGATGGGGGGAGTGAGGATATTGGCCCTTGGTATCTTGTTCACTGCATTAATGAAACTGGGAGATTTTGGTTGGAATTAAGGCACATAATATATTGGATTCTTGGAAATAAATGCAACATTTAACAGTGTGGATATAGATGTGGTTTGGGAAGAAGTGGAGGAGCTAGATGAGGTTTGGGAAGAAGTGGAGGAGCTAGATGTGTGGATATATATTACCAATATCCTTTTTCATTCTTCTTAACAGTGTCTCATCTGAATTTTTCCAAGTCTCCAGAGGGTCGAGACAAGGGGATCCAATCTTCTCCTTGCTATTTGTATTAGTGATGGAAGTGCTGAATCTACTTATGAAGAAAGGAGTTCAAAAGGGCTGGTTTGAAGGCTTCAAAGTGGGTTTAGATGGTCCGTGTATTTCTTACCTTCAATATGCAGATGACACGCTCTTTTTTTGGATGCATCTGTAAATTAGTCCTCTGGAAAGGTTGGGAGGAAGAGAAGAAAGTTTATCTTGTCAGTTGGGATCAAGTCTGCCTCCCCATGGAGGAAGGAGGGCTGGGTTTAAGGAAAATTAAGGTCTTTAATTCGGCTCTCCTTAGTAAATGGATTTAGAGATTTTCTCAAGAAAGAAGTGCATGGTGGAGGAATCTTATAGCAGCCAAATATGGTGTGAATAGGGGCAGCTGGAGTTCTCAGGATCCCCTACCAAATTGGGGCTGTTCCATTTGGAAAGGCATTATGAAAAATTCCCCACTTTTGGGGAAGGTTTAAGCTTCAAAGTTGGGAGAGGTGACATAATCAGCTTCTGGAAGGACCCTTGGTGCTTGGAGAATCCTCTATCTGAGATTTTCTCTCTCTTGTTTCAGTGTGCTGCAAACCAAGATGCCTATTGCTGAATCCTATTCCATCTCGGGTAATGTTGTGACCTGGGTTCCCTAGTTTAGAAGAAATTTGTTTGACTGGGAATTGGAAGCGGTTTTGGGACCGCTGGCAACTCTCCAAGATCAGAAAATTGACTCCACTGTGGAAGATGAGTGGAGGTGGAAATGGAGTAATGATGGGTGTTTCTCAGTCAAGTCAATGCCTCTCAAACTCAGCAGTTCAGGTGCAGTGAATTTTCCAAGTAAGCAGATTTGGAACTCAATCAGCCCTTCCAAAGTCAATTTCCTATTCTGGACTATGGCCTTGAACAAGTGTCTGTCCAGAGTTAATCTTGAAAGAAGAGGAATGCAGCTATCAGATGTCTCTTGTGGTCTATATGGGCTGCAACTTGAGTCTACAGATTATCTGTGCCTGCATTGTCTAGTTGCTGCCCAGGTGTGGGATCACTTTCTTAGTGCTGTGGGTATGCTGGGTCACGCTGAAATCTGTCAAAGACCTATCATGTTGCTGGATAATTAGGGGCTTGAAGGAAAAAGGAAAGCTGGTGTGGAGTACCTGTGGCTGTTCTTTGGCCCATTTGGACTGAAAGAAATAACAGAATTTTCTGTAATAAAAAGAAAAGTCCAGATGAGATTGTGCAGAGTGCAGTCAGTAAACTGGTCTCCTGGGTAGCTGTCAGTCCAGTTTTCAACCATATGAATGTTTTCCAGTTTCTTAGGAATCACCCTTTCTGGTGTCTGTAACTGTTGTTGAGGTTTGATCTGTCACTATGTAGACAGATCTCTGTTGTATCTTCCTTCAGTTTTTAATAAAATTACCTTACTTTTTTTTAAAGAGCTATTTTGGCAAATTTTGAGATGTTGACAGGGATGAAAGTGAATCTAGAAAAAAAGCCTCTTGGTTGGAGTTGGAGACTTAAGTCGAGAGGATATGGAGCAGTTTGCAACTGTGCTGGAATGACCCGAGAAGATCGAAGAAGGGGCCGTTGCTGAGTGGCGACTTGAGAAACCTTTTCACATTAGGAAGCTTAAAGCTGGTTTTTTCTTGTTCATCTTTAAATGCAAGGAGGAGGCAAGTGACATCTTGTTGAGTGTACAGAATAAGGTTTGAGAACCTGATCTCAGAGTTGGGAGATGGAATCCTCTAGTCGGAGTAATCAGGGATATGGGTCCTCTGAATATGGTGTAGGTTACTGTTTTTGGGATACCCTTGCATGTGTGGAGCTTTCAAACTTTTAAGACAGTGGGAGATGCTTGTGGTAGATTTAGATTTGTTGACGCTAGAACAATTTTGTGGAGAAACCTTGTTGCTGCTCGTATTTTAATTAAAGTCGATGAAATCCACCTTGTTCCTACTTCTCTTTCTCTTCGTTTTGCCAGTGAATCCTTCAACTTGAGACTGGTTGTTGAAGGATCTTACCCAACAAGGTGGATTGAGAACATGGAATTGTGAAGAGGAGAGACCCATAAGATTAGTTTGGGTTCTGGCGATGTTGGAAGGAAGATGAATAGTGAGGCCTAAAGGAATGAGCACAAGGTTGAAGATGAGAGTATTTTTTTAAGCAAAAATATTTATGATTCGGTTGGGGTTTTTACCTTGGGTTGCATAATGGACAGTGTAAGTAGAGTTCCACAGAGAATTAAAAGTGGTGGGGCGAATAGGCTGGGACACATGGTAAAGGAAGAAAGGAGAGTTTTGGGGAGATGAAAGAAAAGGAAAAAGTTGGTTTTTCAGAAGACGAAGAGACGACTCAGGCAGGAAAAGCTGGAGAAAGCTCGATTGCAGTCCAAACTTTGAAGACAAAGGTCATCAATAATGTTGGAGAGTTTTCTGCGAAGCGTCATTTCAATTTAAGGGTTTCGAACAAGAGAAATTTCAAGCGATTACGAAAAGTTAGAGGTGTACATTTCAGTTTAAATTTTATGGGAAGAGGCATTGGAGTCTGAGTCTCGAGACTACTCATGAAGTGTTTCCGTAGAGTGCTCAATGTGGAAGCTCTGTTGTTCCCCTCTCAATCTAAGAGAATTCTGCGATTAAAGGAAGAGGGGGAAGACAAGTTCGATTCAGCAAGCAGGTAAGTTTATCTCTTTTGGTGACTTTCTTGTCGAGATATTTTCATTTTTGTCACAGACATGGAATCTAAAGGAGGGGACTCAAGTGGCTGTTTGTTTAGAAGGCTCGGAAGGTCAAAAGGAAGGAAGGGAGGTGGTTTTTGGGGAAGTAGCAAAGGAGTTAGTGAGGTGGGAAGGGGAGGACAAGGATTGTTTGGAAGGGCTGGCTGTGGAGGGGATGATGCTAAGAGTGTGAATACTGAATTTGGTGATGAGGTTGCGAGAGAGGCTTTGGATAAGAATGAAAAAAGTGGCTGTTCTGTGGACTGCGAGGATTTTCAACAGTTTGAAATCTCAGTTGGTCGTATAGGAGTTCATTTAGGGTGGAGAAGAGCTATGAACAAAGTGTAATAGGACCCACAGAAAGGAGTGAAAAGAGAGCCAAGCAAGTGTCGCCTTGTTCATGTGTCTAAGGTTTTCTCGAGGTTGAAAGACAGATTGATTAGGGCAGGTCCTTCTAACAAATAATAAGAGAGTGTACAGAAGGAAGAGATTAAAACGTTTAGATGCAAAGAAGAAGGATAATGAAAGGATGGGGGAGGAGATTCTGTAGAAGGGGAGGTGAAGTCGACCCTGACAAAAGAAGGGTCAGGGGAAAAGAAGGGGTAGATCAAGCTGGTGCGGGTAGCCCTACTTTGTCTCAACAAGCCGACAAAGAGGGGGGGGGGGAAGTGGAGATTAAGACCTTGGTGGATAGGGAGGTTGAAATTGGCAAGAGTTTAGGGCTGTTCTTTTGGGTAGGTGAAGAGTTTGCTAGAAACGCTTTTGAAAAATTTGAATTGAGTAAAAGGGAGGAGAAATTGAAGAAGATGAGGCAACGGAAAGAAGAAAAAAATTGGGATGAGGAAGATGATGGGCTTAACAAGTCGTTCGATCCTGAAGACTACCCGATGTTTGAAGGGTGGTTTTGTCTTTCTTTTTGTCAGTTTTGCGTCTTTGAAAGCCTTGTTGTATGAAGGGGGGGGGTCCCAGTTTTCCTCTTGTTTGTTTCGTGACTCTGTAAGCTTTGCTGTATGAGGGGGGTGGGATTTCTCAGTTTTTCTTTTGGTTAGTCTTGTGTCTTTGTAAGCTTTGTTGGGTGGTAGTTCGTGTGTTATCTTAACACCCCTGTAGTGCTGTAATATGCTCTTATTTTATCAATAAATTTTTTCTTTTACTCTTAAAAAAAAACAGTATTTTAATCACTGATCACTACTTGAAGATCAGAGGATTCAACTCGAAAAGCTACTGTTATCTGTGCAACTTGGATGAGGAGACAGTTCTCCATCTGTTCTTTTCTTGCAAAGTGGCAAATTTTATATGGAAGCTCTATTCTTTAGTGTCTTTCAACCATCATCTCTGGCAGAAATTTTCTCTTGGTGGCCAAAACTTAGAGGAAGCAAGAAAGCCAGAATCTTGTGGAGCTGCATTCCATTTGCGGTCTGCTGGTCACTATGGAACCAGAGGAACAGAAGATTATTTGAGAATAAATCAAAGAGCATCAATCTATTGGTAGCAGCAGTGGAGTGCCTACTGCTGGGAAATCTTTCAGGGAAGCATTTTTTGATAACTGAGACGTTTTATTAATGAAAATAAAAATGAGGTAATTAGTACAAGCATTCCTATGGTAGGGTAGCGATTACTACCCTACCTCAACAGTGTTACAAATAATTACAAGCTAGCCCAAAACATTTGGTTTCTGTTTGTTAGAGTTCACAGAAAGGGGTATTTTTGTCATTTGGGTGCATCTGTGTGAGAGTGAAAGGTCTGTTTTATTTATGTTTAAGTTGTGTGTCCCATCACTTATGAGGTTCAATATTGACTTTCTTGTAACCAAGCTTATGTGAGATAAATGCAACTGGGTCGACTAGAGAGGATAGTTTTTCCTCATCTTGCCGAACCTTTCTTCTTCCTTCTCTTCTTCTTCTCTACTTTAACCTAGAATCCAATAGGGATTTTACATGGTATCAGAGCAATAAAACCTGGTTTTCTTTTCCTTTTTTTTTTCTTTTTTTCTCACTGTTTTTCTTCTTCCTGGGTTCGCTACCAACCAGTCCAGCCTACTTTGATTTTCTTCTAGCCTGAGTTGCAGCTTGTCAAGAGGCCAAAAAGGAGTGGTCGTTTTGTGGTTTTGGAGGTGAGTATGCCTCTAGTTACTGAGGTGGTGTACTAGAAGCCCTCTATTCTGTGATACGAAGAGGGCTGTTTGTGGACAGGTATGAACAGGTCTGTTTTTCGCCCAAGTAGTGAACTGTAGATGCTGTATTTTGGTTCAAAATTTTTTTTTGGAGGTATGAAGTGACTAGCATGCAGTGGTGTGGTGTTCTCCTCTGTTTATACCTCGTATGTGTGCTAGACGTAGTTGTTTTTGGCTGCTGAAGTTCATGACTGCAGTGGTGTGGTGGTGGTATACTGTGTTGAATGGTGTGTGGATGTTTCTGAATAGTTGAAAGTAAACCCTTGTGTCGTGTAGTGGTGTTCATACTGATTTCTGTGGTGGTGTTCATACTTTCTTGTGAGGAGAGCAAATTTAGTTGAAAATGTGTTCAACTGGAGATGATAGTGACAACAAAACTGGAGTTATGATCTCTCCAGGTTATCTGAATGTTCAAATGACATCCATTAAGCTGAATGGTGAGAACTATGTGCCTTGGGCCAAGTCGGTGGAAGTGTTCTTGAAGGCCAAGAAGATAGTGAAGCATGTGAGAGAGGAAAAACCTTACTTTGACTCTCTTGGGTTTAGTGACTGGGAGCAGGAGGATGCTCAAATTATGACATGATTGTGGAATAGCATGGAACCAAAAATCAGTATGAACTTTATGTTCCTAGATACAGCTAAAGAGATCTGGGATCATGCTAAGAAACTGTATTCCGGGCAAGACTATAACTAGGGTGTATCAGTTGTACCAAGAGTACTTCAATCTGAAGCAAGGCAGCCAGAGCTTGGAAGAATACTATGCAAGTTTGAGGAACATCAGAAATGAACTTAATGTGTACCATCCCCTGACACCGGATGTTTAGGTTCAGCAACAACAACGTGAGCAACTTGATGTGACTAGATTTCTGGTAGGTTTGAAGGTTGAATATGAACCTATCCGTGCACAATTACTGGGGGGGTCTGCCCTTCCTTCACTTGAAGAAGTGTTTGCCCGTCTTAGGAGGACATCTATTGAGTCTACAGAGCATTCTTCTCTCTTAGACAGATCTGGTTTAGTGGTTGCTAAAGGTGGAGGCCGTGGAAATAGAGGTGGTGGTAGTGGTGGCCGTGGACTTCCAGGAAATCGAGGTGGTCCCATGTTTAACCGTGCTGGTGGCCGGAGTGGAGGTCGAGACTCAGGGGGAGGTCGTGGTAAAGGAAGAAGTAATGCTCCTAGGAAGTGTACTTACTGTGGATTAGAGGGGCACACTGTTAATTTCTGCTATGATTTACATGGTCCACTCAACACTTGGGCTAACCATGCTATGACTAGGGGCAGTGGTACAATTAGTGAAAATCCGCAAAGGATCAGATTCCCTCCACATCTACTGGTGTTTCTGGGAATGACGCAGCGTGGAAGCAATAAACCGGGCTGGCTATGCAAGCACCGAGCGAACCAAGTTTCTAGCGAAACAAAAAAGAGAGAAAATCTCTAGAGGAGAGAGAAAAGGTGGCGAGAATTGAAGAGGAAATCTGAAGTGTGTATTAACTGAAAACAATAGCAGTATTTATAATACATCTGGAAATCATAGAATAACTAGGAAAGAACAACTAAGATAGATATCAACACATCTAATTTGGATAGGATCGAATTCTTCTTGATCTTGATCTTGATAGGATCGAATTCTTTGCCATGATCTTCACCGTCCGATCTCCAGGCATGAATCTTGGAAGCCTTGGATTATCTTGATCTCTGGAATTCTTGATTATCTTGAATTCTTGAATTCTTGATTATCTTGAATTCTTTGATGGATCTTGAATCTTTCTTGACTTATCTTGAATTCTTGAATTCTTGATTATCTTGAATCTTGGACTTATCTCTTTCTTGGATCTTGACTTATCCTTATCCTAGGAGCTGCCGCCCCTAAGGTGATGTGGGCCTTGGGATGGGCCTCCATCATTCTCCCCCACTTGGAAAGAACTCGACCCCGAGTCGTGACTAGGATATGCAAGTGTCATCTCTGGCAGGTAGCGATGGATGTCAGCAACATTGAAGGTCTTAGAGATACCCATATGATCTGGTAGGTCCATGACATATGCATTGTCGTTGATTTTCTTCATGATTTTGTATGGACCGTACTTTCGAGGCTGCAACTTGTTGTATTTTCCCACGGGAATCCTTTCCTTCCTCAAGAATACCATAACTTCGTCACCGACGTCAAATACTTGGGGCCGACGATGCTTGTCTGCTGCCAACTTGTACTTGGCGTTGGTTTGCTCTAGTTTCTGCTTCACGGCTTCTTGGACGGATTGGATCTGGTCCGCCATCTGTTCTGCGGAGGCACTGACACCGGGTACTCTGGGTAGTTTTACTAGGTCCAGTGCATGATTTGGAACCTTCATGTAGACAATGGAAAATGGAGATATACCTGTAGAACTGTGTACTGCATTATTATAGGCGAACTCAGCCTGTGCAATGGCGAAATCCCATTGTTTTGGCCGCTTCCAACATATACTGCGAATCAAGTTACCAAGGGTCCGGTTCACCACCTCGGTTTGTCCGTCTGTCTGCGGATGGGCTGTGCTGCTGAAATTTAGTGATGAATCAAATAACCTCCATAGGGTCATCTAGAAGTGGCTTAAGAACCTTGTGTCTCGATCTGAGGTAATAGTCTTGGGTACCCCATGTAGACGGACAATCTCCCTGAAAAATAATTTGGCTGTTGTTGATGCATCTGCTGTTTTCTTGCATGGGAGGAAGTGAGCCATTTTGGAGAACTTGTCAACCACCACGAAGACGGAGTCCATGTTCCTTTGGGTCTTTGGCAGGCCTAGCACAAAATCCAAGGACAGGTTTTCCCAAATAGCAGTAGGAACGGGTAGGGGTATGTAGAGACCAGTGTTTTGGGTTTGTCCCTTAGCTGTTTGACAAATATAGCATCTACTCACAATGGTGGACACATCCCTTCTTAATTTCGGCCAGTAGTAACGCCCCTTGACTGCTTCCATTGTCTTGTCCCTTCCCAGGTGTCCTGCTAATCCACCCCCATGCAGATCCCTGATAATCTTTTTGTGGAGGGACGTGCAAGGGATGCACAACTGTTCTCCTTTCATAAGGAACCCATCATGAATGTAGAAATCATCTGCTGGCTGTCAATTCACACATTTCTCCCACACCTGTTGGAAGTCCTCATCCTGGGCGTATAGGTCTTTTAGGCACTCAAAACCCATAATCTCAATACTGAGGGTCTTGATGAGGGCTATTCTTCTGCTAAGGGCATCGACCACTTTATTCTGTTGTCCAGCCTTGTACACAATTTTGTATGGGAATTTGTCAAGGAATGCAGACCATCTAGCATGCAAGTCACTCCTTAATTGTTTTTGCCCACTGAGATATTTTAGGGCCTGGTGGTCAGTGTAAAGGACAAATTCCTTTGCAATTAAATAGTGTTCCCATGTTTTCAAGGTTCTTACCACAGCATAGAACTCTTTGTCATAAGTGGACCACTTTCTCCTAGCTTCACTTAGTTTTTCACTGAAGAAAGCAATGGGTCTCTTTTCTTGGGACAATACAGCCCCTATGCCAACTCCACTGGCATCACATTCAACTTCAAACAGTTTATCAAAATTTGGTAAGGCAAGGACAGGAGCAGTACATAATTTCTCTTTTATGAGAGCAAAACTTTGCTCTTGTTCTTCTTCCCATTGAAATTTTTCCTTTTTCAAACATTCAGTGATGGGGGCTACAATACTGCTAAAATGTTTAATAAATCGCCTGTAGAAAGTTGCTAACCCATGGAAGCATCTCACATTTGTGACATTTGATGGGGTCGTCCACTCCCTAATGGCTTTCACTTTTTCTTCATTTACTTTAATTCCTTCCTTGCTCACAATGAATCCCAGGAATAATAAATTATCACTCATAAAAGTGCATTTTTTCAAATTAGCATATAATTTATTTTCCCTTAATGCTTTTAGGACCTCCCTAATATGTCCCATATGCTCAGTGATAGATTTGTTGTAAATTAAAATATACCACAACAAATTTACCAGTAAAGGGACACAGTACCTGGTTCATCAGCCTCATGAATGTGCTGGGTGCGTTGGTTAGTCCAAAGGGCATGACTAACCATTCGAACAAGCCATCTCTAATCTTGAACGCTGTCTTCCATTCATCTCCGGGGCGGATTCTGATCTGATGGTATCCACTCCTGAGATCGATTTTTGAGAAAACCACAACCCCATTAAGCTGATCTAGCATGTCGTCCAGCCTAGGAATGGGGAATTTGTATCCAATAGTAATTTTGTTAATAGCCCTGCTGTCGACACACATTTTCCAACTGCCATCCTTCTTGGGTGTTAGCAAAGCTGGTACTGCACAAGGACTCATATTGACTTGAATGTGCCCCTTTTTCAACAATTCTTCTACCTTCTCCCGTAAAATTTCATTCTCCTTGGGGCTCATCCTGTAATGTGGGAGGTTAGGTAGACTAGCACCTGGAACAAAGTCAATATGCTGTTGCACATCTCTCATAGGAGGGAGTTCATTTGGAACTACATCATGGAATTCATCCAGTAGTCCCTGCACTTCCACTGGAATTTTATTTTCCTCCAGGGTCTCATTCATATGTTCTCCCTTTACTACTAACAAATGTACCTCATGGGTATCCTTACATTCCTTCATAAATTCAACATGATGATGGGTAATAGTAAGAAAATTTTTCTCATTTGCTTTTGGGTCCTTAGGAATATTCTTTTCAGCCATGGGTAACAAGGTGTAGCGTATACCTTCCTTTTCAAGTTGGTAGGTATTCTTCCTACCCATGTGCCTCGCATCTGTATCAAATTGCCAAGGCCTACTCAACAAAATATGGCAAGCATCCATGTCTACAATATCACAATATATTTCATCATTATACTTACTAATAGAAAATGGTACCTTGCAGCGTTCCTCCACTCGTACGCCGCCTCCTTCCTTAATCCACCCAATTGTGTATGGGTTTGGATGTTTTTCAGGAAGTAACTGTAATTTTTGTATGACATCCCTGCAAATAATATTTTCTTGACTGCCACTATCAATATTTAAATCAAATAATTTACCCTTGACAGTACATCTAGTACGGAACAACCTGTGCCTTTGAGAGGTATCTTGATTTTTCTGGGACAGCATTAATTTTCTCACAACACAAGTATACTCTTCATGTTCGTATGGACCCTTTTCATCTTCCCCATCAGGCCCACAGTATACTTCCTCCTCCACATCTTCTTCCTCCTCCCTTTCTACCATATTAACTGCCTTTCTCCTGGGACAGTCACTGGACCTTTGTCCAACCTCATTACATTTAAAGCATTTAATAGGAGCAGGTTTTGCATAGGGATTACTGGGTTTAGGAGGGTTGGAAGGGTTACCTCGAGTATGTCCTCCTGTGGTAACCTTACCGGCGTTAGCTGTACTTGCCGGGTGAGAAGGTTGTACTGCCGGGGCTGATTTGTTCCTGTCAACAGTTGCCGGTCTGTTGTCGCTCTCGCTGTACTAGCGATAATTATCACCACGTGCCTTGTCTTGGAACATCAATTCTGCTTTCAAGGCTAGGTTCCTTGCTTCCTGCACACTGAGAACCATTTGTACACTAATCTTATCTCTGATGGACGGTCTCAAACCGCTCAGATAACGGGCTGCCTGCTGGTTATCACTTTCAGATAATTGATTTCTTTCAGCTAATCTCAAAAATTCAGATGTATATTCATTAACACTACGGGAACCCTGCGCACACCGTTGGTAAGATTCAAACATGTACTGTTCATAATCTGGGGGTAAAAATCTACCTCTTATAAGCTGTTTCATGCGCCTCCAGGTTCGAACAGGACCCCTTCCTTCTCTGATCCGGGTCTCTCTCATGCGTTCCCACCAAACAGATGCGCCTCCCTTTAATCGGAAAGCTACCAATTTTACCCTTCGTTCCTCTGGTATCTCCATGTACTCAAAGAAACGATCGACTTCTGTGATCCAATCTAGAAGTCCCTCTATGCCAAGATCTCCACTAAAAGTAGGAATATCTACCTTGAGTTTAAATTCATCATTATTCCTACGAGGATTGAAATTACCTTGATTGTGCCAATTTCTGCCGTTTCTGTCGTTGCCGGGAAGAACTGGAGCACCACCGAATTCTAACTCATCATCACTGTCGTCGTCAAGAACTGGACGTCGGAACGCAGCATTGACAGGTGGTCTGTCGTGGTCGTCTCCTTCGATTGGATGCGGATTCTCCCGGTTCCGTGGAACAACCTCCCGTAACAAGGTTCGCGGTTCTTCAGCCATCTCTGCCAACTGCTGTTCGATGTTACGTGTGGCCGTGCGCTGCTCTTCAATTGCTCTCCAAACAGCTGGGAACCCCTGATCTTTGTCACGGGGTGGGTTGCGACTGCTACCGTCTTGGTTGGCCATCTGATTGGGCGAACTCCCTGCTCTGATACCACCTGACGCAGCGTGGAAGCAATAAACCGGGCTGGCTATGCAAGCACCGGGCGAACCAAGTTTCTAGCAAAACAAGAAAGAGAGAAAATCTCTAGAGGAGAGAGAAAAGGTGGCGAGAATTGAAGAGAAAATCTGAAGTGTGTATTAACTGAAAACAATAGCAGTATTTATAATACATCTGGAAATCATAGAATAACTAGGAAAGAACAACTAAGATAGATATCAACACATCTAATTTGGATAAGATCGAATTCTTCTTGATCTTGATCTTGATAGGATCGAATTCTTTGCCATGATCTTCACCGTTTGATCTCCAGGCATGAATCTTGGAAGTCTTGGATTATCTTGATCTCTGGAATTCTTGATTATCTTGAATTCTTTGATGGATCTTGAATCTTTCTTGACTTATCTTGAATTCTTGAATTCTTGATTATCTTGAATCTTGGACTTATCTCTTTCTTGGATCTTGACTTATCTTTATCCTTGGAGCTGCCGCCCCTAAGGTGATGTGGGCCTTGGGATGGGCCTCCATCAGGGAAGGAGATGGTGAGTGTACTTCGTGCAATATATGAGCAGTTCATTCAAACATCTTCTCAGCAGAACACAACTACCCTTGCCCATTCAGGTATGGTTTGGTAGGTTCAGTGAAGTAGTGAAAAACTTTGGGATGAAACAGTGTCAGGTAGACCATTTTGTGTTCATCCATGATTCAAAAGATGGGAAGATCTTGCTAGTTGTGTATGTGAATGATATTGTCATAACTGGGAGTGACAGTAATGGAATTGACAGGTTGAAGAAATTTCTACAAGACCACTTCAATACGAAAGATTTGGGTAAGTTGAAGTACTTCCTGGGAATAGAAGTTGCGAGGTCAAGACATGGAATTAAATTATGTCAAAGAAAATATGTTCTTGACCTACTTGAAGAAACAGGATTGTTAGGTGCTAAACCAACAGAGACTCCTATGGAACTGAATGTCAAGTTGAGTGTTGATGTAGGTGAGGAGTTTGATGACCCTGGAAGATATAGGAGGTGGGTGGGAAAGCTGAATTATCTGACTATTACCTGATCAGATATATCATTTGTTGTGAGTATGGTGAGTCAGTTTATGAAACATCCTTGGATTCCTCATTGGGAAGCAGTTCTAAGGATTGTTAGGTACCTGAAGGGGGCTCCAGGCCGTGGTTTGCTATATAAAAGTGGAGGGCCCCTTGAGATAGTAGGATATATAGGTGCTGATTGGGCTGGTTCTATATCAGACAGGAGATCAACTACAGGGTATTGTACCTTCCTTGGTGGCAATCTTGTAACTTGGAAGAGCAAGAAACAAACTGTGGTGGCAAGGAGTAGTGCAGAAGGTGAATATAGAGCTATGGCTCATAACACATGTGAACTAGTATGGTTGAAGAACTTGTTACAGGAGATGGGGTTCTCATTTGACAAACCCTTGAGACTACACTGTGATAACCAAGCAGCTGTTCACATGTTATGGGCCTGGGAGTAGGATCTCGTCACGGGTCGGTCCACGGGGAAAACCTCCTGTTTTCCCTTGTTCCTCCCTGCTCTTGATGAACCTATCTTGCCGCCCTAAAAGGTGATTTGTTCAAGAGATCTCCAACTCTTCTTTGCTCTCTTTCTTGAGTGAAATTTTCGATGCCTTTATTGAATAATATCAGCTCCTTAAATAGGAGATTACAAGAGATAAGAGTCCTACTTTTAGGAAGACTCCCTACTAATCTATCCTACTGAACTGATAAGATAAGATAAGACTGAACTGATAAGATAAGATAAGACTCCCTTTATTGATAAAAAAAAAAAGACAAGACTCCCTTAATCTATTCTACCGAACTGATAAGATAAGACTGAACTGATAAGATAAGATAAGACTCCCTTAATCTATCCTACTGAACTGATAAGATAAGAACTGTATCTAGCTAGAATTAGATAAGATGAGAATCAACAAATAAGATAAGATAAGACTCCCTTAATCTATCCTACTGAACTGATAAGATAAGAACTGTATCTAGCTAGAATTAGATAAGATGAGAATCAGCAAATCTTGCTCCTTTTACTGCTGTTGCCGGCAGTGATATGTCTTCCCAATAAAAGCTTCCACATCATCACATCTCTTCCAATCCAGTCTTCCATGAGAGAACCAAGCATATTGAGGTTGATTGTCACTTTGTAAAAGAGAAAGTGATCAGTGGAGTGATAATCACATCTCATGTGAGCTCGGGAGATCAGTGGGCAGATCTCTTTACAAAGGGATTGTCTTGAGGTAGAGTAGATTATATTTGTAACAAGCTGAGACTATATGACATATACTCTCCAGCTTGAGGGGGAGTGTTAGAGTTCACAGAACAGGGGTATTTTGGTCATTTGGGTGCATCTGTGTGAGAGTGAAAGGTCTGTTTTATTTATGTTTAAGTTGTGTGTCCCATCACTTATGAGGAGCAATATTGACTTTCTTGTAACCAAGCTTATGTGAGATAAATGCAAGTGGGTTGACTAGAGAGGATAGTTTTTCCTCATCTTGCCAAACCCTTCTTCTTCTTCTTCTTCTTCTTCTTCTTCTTCTTCTTCTCTTCTTCTTCCTTCTCCTCTTCTTCTCTACTTTAACCTAGAATCCAATAGGGATTTTACACTGTTAACCCCTTGCTTAGCTAAATCATCAGGCATCAGCTAACCCATTTACAAATCTTTGCAAGTCTTTGCACTCATTTTTATGTTTATAATTTTTTTGATCAATACATTCTATATTTATAATCGTGCTCCTTTTTGGCCATTCAATCTGCTAAATTCATTTCTATAATTCCATAATGCTTTCTGACTATTTTGTAACCATCCAGTGACAATTTAGAATCACCTTCAATGATTAACTTTGTGATGCTCATTTCTCTTGCCTGCTGTAATCCATGAAGTACTGCAGGAAGCTCAGACCTTGTTGAATCCCCATAGTCGATTGATTCTGAAAAGATAGCAGTGGTGTGCCTTTGTGCATTTCTAAATCCTCCTCCCACATCTGATGGACCTGGATTTCCTACATTGCTTCCATCAAATTTGAGCTTGATAAAGCTTTCCTCAGATGGTATTCATTGAATACATTTTTTTGGTTTCCTTGAATAGGATGCAGCCACCTCTCCCCACATTCTCCATAAGTCATCATGAGAAAAGGTTGAGAAGAGCTCCAAAGATTTAGCCCAATGTGTACTGCCTTGGCCATTACGCATTCAAAGATTACCTCTTGATTTCTCTCCTCCTCCAATATTTTTGCATTTCTTTCTTCTTTTAAGCTCTATGTATATATATTGCACTATGAAGGATCGGCATATCAAGAATTTCGTGACAATTATGTTGTGGTGCTAACCGTTAAGATTGACATATCCAGTTCTGGTTTTATTTTGCTTTGCTGCTTTCTGAAGTTGGTTTAAGGTTTACCAATCTCATTGGCATTTAAATATGGTTGAAGTTATCTGAATAACATTTTGTAATTTCTCTGTTTCTTTAGTGAGGTTGGAGATGAGGCAATTCTGCATACACTTTGGGGAAGACATGAAAATGCAACTGATAAGGTATTTTTCTCTGCATTTTTTTATTTCTTTTGAAGGCTACACAACAGGGGGGGTAGCCCAACTCCAACCCATAACCCCCAACCCAGGTGCAGGCGGGATTTGATCCCAAGTGTCTGCTATTTTTCTTTGCATTATTGTTTTAATATCTTTGCTGAGGGGACTCTCTAAAAAAATTCAAGGCTGATGACCAACTGTAGGTGCTAATTTTAATTATTCCGGCAGAACTTTATTGGATGTTGCATCTTATTATTGGTTGTTTTCTTTCTACACTATTTTTTTTTTTATGAAAATTTGTTTTTCAGGTTTCTTGGTAAATTTATTTGTTCTCTTTTATCCTCTCTACTTTTTCTTGTTCTTTTCGAAGTTGTAGCAAATTTCCATGTGCAATGATGGTTTCTCAATGAATAATGTATAGAATTGTGTTAAAAAAGAGAAGGGGTGGGGGTGGGGAGCACATTCTGGTCTTCCATAAAGAATGGGCAAAGCCTTACTACATTGTTATGATCCCCATTTATGTTACATGGACAATTCAGAAATCAGAACAGGTAACGTATACGTGTCAGGTACATATGGACACTGACACTGATATGACAGTTGAAGGGACTCATCTCTTTGTCAACTCTGTAATGCACTAATGTGTGATTAAAGAACCCTAACCTCTTAGGGTAGAATTTGGACATGAATGCATAATGTATAATATTTGATAATTCAGTATAGTCAAATTTAAATTAAATCATTTTCTTGGTATTGTTTGCGTTGATTCATGTTTCTACATTCAACTTGTTTCCTTTTTTTTGTTTTTAATGATAATTCAGTATAATTAAATTTAAATTAAATCGTTAAATAATTTTCTTAGTATTGTTTGTTTTGATTCATGTTTCTACATTCAACTTGTTTCCTTTTTTTGGTTTTTAATGTTAATGTAAAGCTTTATTGATGTGATAAAAGATTGTTATGTAGGTGAAATTTGCCCCCTTTGCTAGGCTAGCCTTCACTGCCTATCCCACCTTTACTGTTGCATATAGCTTTTATATACAACTTTCATTGGTTACCCCTCAACGGTTGTTCCCTATTTACTCCTTGTTTTGCAATAACTCAACCAAACAATTTGCTGATCTAGGCACGTGAGCAACATACAGCCTTCACTGCCTAATCCCACCTTTATTATTGCATATAGCTTTTACATACAGCTTTCATTGGTTACCCCTCAACAGTTGTTCCCTATTTACACCTTGTTTTGCATGTAACTCAACGAAACAATTTGCTGATCTAGGCACCGAGCGACAGAGCCTTCCTGCTGCACGAACAAAACCTTCCTCAGCTACCATATAGATTTGGGCTATAAGCCAAAACCTTTGCCTCCCTCAGGGCATGTCCTAACACCTATGAGGCCTCTCCTCTTTCATTCTACAGCATGTTGATAACTCTAATCTCCTTAAGAATGGGGGTTTAATCTGTTATCCTGATCATAATTAGATCAATTGTTAACTGAATGCAGTGCATCTTATCCTGGAAGATCTCTGGATTTTTCTTGTTTGAAATGCTTGACAATATAGCCAATAGCTAAGATCCCTGCATAGTCTTTTCCTTTGGGGAAGAAGGAAAAGACCAGAATGATAAAAAATGAATGTACAATAGTTTTAGTTGCCAGGTAGTTTCACTCCTTTTTGTTTTGGGGACCCTATGTTTTATCACTGAAAGGAAAGCTAATTTTCTGTATTTATGCTGTTCTTTATTCTCTCCAATACATGATACATGACTATATGTTGACAGTATTTGCAAACTGGTTGTTAACAATACATAATTTGCATGGTGATTTTGAATTTGTTGCAATGATTGCTTGTGCTATTACAATTTGGCATGTTTAGTTGATCTCCTGTTATAATCTTTCATGCTATTTTAGGCTGAAAAGAGGAAATTATTTCACATTTTCCTCAAGCAATTCCTACTTGTATACAAGAACTGGGTTCCTGCATTTTCGAAACAGTTGCCTGAGGCTGCTCTATCTACCCCTGGGGAATATTCATCAAGTTTTAATGATGTAGTTGTTGGTTGCTCTGCTGGACATCCTGCTGAAATAATTCTTATTCTAGCTCAAGAGATAGCACAATTAACTGCTCTTGTGAGTGAATGTAAGTGCACCTATTGTTTTTATTTATAAAGATGCCTCTTTTCTATTGCTTCTTAACAATTATGATACTGATATTTACTGGGATATTTTACTTTCAAAGGGTATAAAACAAGTCTTATTCTAAAGTAGACTAGCTTACTTTCTAACAATTTTCTTTTTCTTTCTTAATCCAGTAAACACCAGTACAACACAATCTATGGACCACTCAGGGACTTTCTTGATCTCGAATATAACTGCTGATGGGTTACCTATCTTGGAAGCTTTGACAATTGTAACTCGCTCAGTGCACAATTGCAAAGTATTTGGCTACTATGGAGGCATTCAAAAGCTTACGGCACTGATGAAAGGCAAACTTCCATACTTCTCATTTTCTTCATTTCTTTGTGTCATTGGTATTTCTATTTTGTTATTTTATTTCTATCTATAATGTTCACATGCATCCAAGAGTATCTAGCATCTATAAAATTCTTTTCTGGGATAGTAGCTGCATTGCACCAACCCAAACATTCAATGCACCTCTTATCCACCTTGAGTTCTATAGAATTGAAATGGATATACAAGTCTTCCTTGTCTCATTTGACTTGGTAAATCTTTTGATTTGTAATTAGATTCATTTTTTGATAAGTTTTGCAAGAGAAGGAAACACATTGAGGGCAACATTGAATTTAGTGGGAGAGGGGAAAGAAGAAAGACTCTACTGTAAGGTGGAGTCTTTGGGGAAGGGCTTTTTGAAAGAAGTGCTCAATGAAAATCATCAGTTGGAATGTGAGAGGTCTGGGAAGTGAAAGAAAGAGAAGGACAGTTAAAGACCTATTAAGAAGAGAGAAACTGGACATAGTCTTGATATAGGAAACCAAGCTGGCAGAACTGGATAGAAGATGGGTCAAAAGTGTATGGAGATCAGGAGGAGTTTGTTGGACTTCGGCTCCTTCTTGTGGAGCCTTTGGAGGTCTAGTAACCTTATGGAGGGAGGATGCTGTAGAATTAGTGGAGCTAATAGGGAGATTTTTATGTCTCTAAAGGTTAGGAATGTGGGGGATGGTTTCACCTGGGTTTTAACCAATGTTTGTGGGCTAAACACGTATAGAAGAGAGAAATGAGATGTGGGAAGAATTGTATGGCATACGAGGTCTTTGGGAGGGTCCTTGGTGTCTTAGGGGGGAGTTTAGTGTAATTAGGTTTTGTAATGAATCTAATAACCCCTAAAGAACGGTTACAACCAGCATGAGGAAGTTCAATGAATTTATTAATACCTGTGGTCTAAAGGACTTACCCCTCTTTACAAGCCAATTTTACATGGTCTAATTTCCAAGAAAACCCCCTTTGTTCGAAATTAGATATGTTCCTCTTTACTAAAGAGTGGGAGAACCATTGGAGGAACTTGATGGCTAGAGCTCTACCCATAGTCACTTCTGATCACTGCCTTATCCAGTTAAGTGCTGAAACATTAACCTCTGGACCACAACCTTTTAGATTTGAGAATATGTGGTTACTCGGATTTTGTGCACTTGATTGGGGAATGGTGGAGAGAAGACTTAAGAGGGGTGATTTGGAATGGAGTGAGATTTCACAAAAAGTTGAAAAGGTTGTGATCCAAAATCAAGGAGTGGAATAGGGAACACTTTGGAAGGATAGAGGAGCAAAAAATTACCTTGGTGGCTAGGATTGAGGAACTAGATTCCAAAGAAGCTCAAAGGATGATGAGTGAGCAAGAAAGGATTTTGAGAAGAAACCTAAAGAAGGATCAAGAAGAGGTCCTTCTAAGAGAGGAAATTTCGTGGAGGCAAAAGTCAGGACACAAATGGATTAAGGAAGGGGATGGAAATACAAAATTTTTCCATGCAATGGCTAATGGGATCTGAAGAAAAAAATTTTGTGGCTATGGTAGAAGTGAATGGAGAGGAAGTCACAAATCAAGATGAGATAGCCAGATTGTTTGTGGATCATTTCAAATCAATTTATAGGAAACCGTTGAATAATAGGCCAACTTTAGAAGATTTGGATTGGACTAGATTGTCTGAAGAACAAGTAAATTGGTTAGAAAGGGATTTTAGTGAAGAAGAGATCAGACAAACGGTGTTTTCAATGGATAGATCCAAAGCTCTTGGTCCAGATGGCTTTACAATGGCTTTTTATTAGGATTGTTGGGATGTGGTTAAAGAAGACCTTGTTGGGGTATTTTAGGAATTTGCAAATAAAAAAACGGTAAGCCCTGGAGCTAATGCTACTTTCTTAGCCCTAACCCCAAGAAGGCAGATGCAAAGGACCCTAAGGAGTTTAGGCCGATTAGTCTAGTGACAAGCATCTATAAAATCCTGGCTAAAGTGTTATCGCTGAGAATTCGAGTAGTACTACCCTCCATCATCATTCAAGCACAAGGTGGTTTCATGTAGGGAAGGCATATAACGGATCAGATCTTAATAGCAAATGAGTGTGTGGAGGACATGAGAAAGTCTAGGACTCAAGGTTTTGTATGTAAGCTAGATTTAGAGAAGGCTTATGATCTTGTGGATTGGAGTTTTTTACTTGAGGTCCTAGGGTGTTGTGGTTTTGGAGATAGATGGTGCAACTGGGTAAAGGGTTGTATTAGGTCCTGCCATTACTCAGTCTTTGTAAATGGAGTGGTCAAAGATTTTTTCCCAACTTGTAGAGGCCTTAGACAAGGTGGTCCTCTCTCCCCGTTTCTTTTCACCTTAGTTGTAGATGTCTTCCGTAGATTAATGTCTAAGGCAGATAGGGAAGAGGAAGTGAGAGGTTGGAGAATTGGAAGGAACAATGTCCGGGTAACCCACCTGCAATTTGCCGATGATATCATGATATTTTGTAAAGGGGGTGACAGGTGAGGAGTGATGTGGACAGAAAGACAAGTTACATGTAGTACCTCAAGTATACTGCAATAAGCACACGAAATACCAAACTGAAAAAAGCAAAATAAGTTGGATTTTTAGGGATTTCAGACCTGAACCTGAAGTAAAACTCTTCCTGGAACAGTTTCGCTACAGTAACAATGGCAGCAAGCTGGTCTCCCGCGCAGACACGCAGCGATGGAGGGACTGGAAGGTGCCAAAATGGGCCGACTCCTCAAAACCCAAGTTCCCCATGCTTGAAAACCTTGGCTGGGGCTGAGCTACAGCTCAAACAAGAGAGAAAGAACTAAAAAAAACCCCTACAGAAACAGCTCCCTTCTCTTTTATAAGACTCACTAGCTTGCTTGACAAGCTAGTTAAAATATTTACACATAAGCCCCTAGAATGTTTCCCTCTCACCAACAACTCCTTAGGAACAAAACTAACTTCAAATGAACACCTAAAAGATTACTTTTGTTACAAAAAGACCCAAGAGACCAAAACCCAACAGAAATGCACTCAACTGCTCCTGACCAAAAATCTAACTTATAAAATGACGAAAATACCCCTGGTCCCTAACTGTCAACAAAGCTACTCAAAGACAACAATTTGGGATCCCACTACAAAAACATGAAAAACAGAATACATTCACACATTTCTTTTTTTTTTTTTTCCTTTTTTCTTCTTTTTTTTTTGCCTCATCAAGGAGTGAGGAATCTCAGAGCATTGCTACAACACTTTGAGAATGTCTCAAATTTGAAGATAAACCTGGATAAGAGTTGTGTGGTAGGTGTTAATTTGAATGAGATGACTCTTTCAATATGTGGTAGATTGTTTAGGTTGTCCCATTTCTTCTTGGCCCTTGCAGTATCTAGGTCTCCCTCTAGGGGCTAACCCAAGGGAGAGTAGATTTTGGACCCCAATTCTGGAAAATGTTGAGAAAAGATTAGGTTCTTGGAAAAAGAACTACATCTCTATAGGGGGGAGAGTGACTTTATTGAGAGCTACTCTAGCAAACCTACCGGTTTATTTTTTCTCTATCTTTAGGATTCCTAATAGGGTGGCTAAAAAATTGGAGAGGATAATGAGATCTTTTATGTGGGAGCCTGGGGAGGAAAAGAAAGATCACCTAATCAATTGGGAAATAGTTTGTAGGAGTAAAGAGGAGGGTGGATTGCGTTTAGGAAGGTTAGCACTGAAGAATAAAGCTCTCTTAGGAAAATGGTTGTGGAGGTGGCTTAGAGAAAGGGAGAGGTTGTGGCATGAAGTGATATCTAGTATACATCGCAAGCGGGAAAATGGATGGGATGCGGGTGTATCACGTCAAGCTACGTCGGCATCTCCTTAGAAAGCAATTCAGAGTATCCTCCCTCAGTTTCTCAACTTGGTCAGGTATGATGTCAATTCTGGTGACTGTTTTATTTTGGGAAGACACTTGGGTGGGTACTGTTGCCCTTAAGGACAGGTTCCCAACACTCTATTCTTTTTCCCTTTACAAGGAAAAAAGCTCTCTCTCATTTCCTCCCATCTCTTACTTCACCCTCTTCCTTAATTTGGGACTTTGGCTTTCGGAGAGGTTTGAGGGATGATGAACTTAGTAGTGCTTCAGACTTGTTGTCTCTTCTTGGCAATGGCTTTTTGGACCCTCTTAGTTCGGATGTGAGATTATGGTCTCCTCATCCAAAAGGTTTTTTCACTTGTGCTTCATCTTTTAAGTCCCTTTGCTCTTCCAGGGGACATTTGGGTTTTCCGACCAAGGAGATTTGGTTTAGACCTGTTCCTCCTAAAATTGTTATTTTCTGCTGGGAGGTGTTTTATAGAAAGATTAATACTTTGGACTTCTTGCAGAAGAAAAGGCCTTTCATGTGTTTGTCCTCTAACTGGTGTGTACTTTGTAGGGCTAGTGGTAAGGATTGCTCCCACCTACTTGTATCTTGCTCCTTTTCTAGTGCTATTTGGAGTTGGATTTTTTCCTTGTTTGGGTGCAGGTGGAATCTGTCCATGGAATTAAGTCAGTTGTTTGGTCCTTTTTTTGTGTGGCCTACAAAAAAAGGAAAAATGATTAGGGCCATTCACTGGTTAAGAACTATGGACTTCTTTCATACATTTTCCTTTGATGATATTTGGAGAAACTGGAAAGCGGTGGTCAATAGCCATACAAGGAAGGACAAGGAATCTGCAGTGTGGAAGCCTCTGCCTGAAGGTTGGGCAAAGTTGAACTTTGATGGTAATAGCCAAGGAAACCAACCCAGGCCCATCGGGGATAGAAGGGGTGCTGAGAGATAAAGAGAGCAACATTTTAGCATTGTTTTTAGGCCCTATGGGAATAGGAGTAATAGAGCTGAGATCTTAGCGGCTGTACAAGGTATTCAGATTGCAGAACAATTAGGAGTTCAACATTTGGTAGTTGAAGGAGACTCCAAAATTGTTGTGGGTTGGCTGATAGAGCCAGCTTCAGCTATGTGGTGATACAGAGACTTATTGAGGAAAGTCAACTGGCTCACAAGAAATATGACAGTTACCTCTCTTTGGGTGGGAAGATCAGTAAATACTTTAGCGGATGGGCTAGCTAAGCAAGGGGCTTCAAGGGATCATTTATTTTGGGCTGCTATGTAATTTTATTTCTATTTTTTCCTGTTTTAATTTGATGTAATACTTTGTTAGAAGAGGTAACAGTTCGTGCCTCTTCATTTTCCTGTATTGCCTTAATTTCTGGATTACTAAAGTATTTTCATTCATAAAAAAAAGGAAACACATTCTAAGTGCCAATGGAGAGACTGGATTATAACAAGGCTTCAAGAGAAGCAGTGCAATGACATAAATACATCTTAGCTGGCGACCTTGGAGGAGTCATGACTCACTTATGACTCCCCTTGAGTGTCCTTTCATCTCCACTTGCTCAAATCCCAAAAAAGAACATCTGAAGGCTTGCAAGAATGCTAGAATATCTATTCTGGTCAAGTTACATGACCAATTGAATCTGAATAGGCTCATGTGACCTTCCTAATGTGTCCTCTAAAATCCTTGACTATTCTTGGAGGCACCAATAGAGAGCTTATCAAAATTTGAACCCACATGCACCCTGTGAGGCTGGGTTGAACTCTACTGCAATCTGGCTATGGAGAGTTAGTATGGCTGCCTTTTGTTCTTGTAGAATAAAAATAAGTAACCGAGTAACACAATGAATGGGACCACAAGAAAATATCAGTTTTGGTCCACTGTATCACTACACTCCCCCTCAAGTTGGGAATAGATGTTGATCATTCCCAACTTGCACAAATCTGTTTCCAATTTAACTTCGGTGACTGCTACGGTGAAGAGATCAGCAAGCTACATATCAGAGGCAATATATGCCACGACCTGGACATCTCTTAAAGTAAGCAAGGATTCTTTCCACAACAAGCTTATGAGTGGTTCTAGGAGAGTATGCATTGGATGACAACGCTAATAGCATAAGAGATGTTACGATGTGTGAGACATAGATAAAGGAGTTTCCCTACCAACTGTTGGTACATGGCTTTGCCTTCAAGAGGCTCACCCCTCTTTGCACTTATCTTATGATTTAACTTAATGGCTGTGTCTACTGGTTTAACTTCCAGTTTTCCAGTGTCCTTAAGCAGATCAAAGATATATTTCCTTTGGGAGATGAAGATACCATGTCTAGAGTGGGCCACTTCAATTCCCAAGAAATGTTGTAGGTCACCTAAGTCTTTCACTTCAAATTCCTTATTAAGCAATTGTTTAAGTGAATCAACATCATCAATATCACTTTCTGTCACTACAATGTCATCTACATACACTACAAGAAGGGCTAGAGAAGCACCATTTCTCTTATTGAAGGGGGTATGATCTAAATGGGCCTGTGATATTCATCTCTTGAAGAAGATGTTTCAACTAAACTAGGTGACAGGTAGCATGGGCCGTTGCCCTATATTCAGCTTCAACACTACTACTAGCAACCACACTCTACTTGCTCTTCCAAGTAACGAGATTTCCGCACAAGAAGGTACAATAACTTGTAGTAGACTTCCTGTCCATTGGAGATCCTACCCAATCTACATCTGAGTACCCTACCAGAGACATATCTCCCCCTTTCTTATACAAAATCCCTCATCCAGGAGCACCCTTTAGATACTTCAACACCCTCATAACACCATCCCAATGAGCAGTTGTTGGATTCTACATGAATTGACTAAGGACTCCAACACTAAAAGAAATGTCAGGCCTAGTGATGGTAAGATAGATCAACTTGCTTACTAGTCTCCGATACTCTGTAGGGTCTTCTAATGGCTCTCACTGATTATCAGTCATCTTCACATTGGGATCCATAGGAGTTTCAATTGGCTTGGATCCCAACAACCTTGTTTCATCCAACATATCTAAAACATACTTTTGTTGGGTCAAAGAGATTCCCCACTTTGATTTAGCTACCTCAATTCCAAGAAAGTACTTCAAGGTTCTTAGATCTTTAGTTTGAAAGTGTTGCTGTAGGAATTGTTTCAACTCATCAATTCCATGTGTATCATTGCCAGTGAGAACAATATCATCAACATACACTGCTAGAATGATTTTCCTAGATGACGAGTCTCTACTAAACACTGAGTGATCAACACTGCATTGTTTTAAGCCAAAATCTTGCACCACACAACTAAAATGACTGAACCATGCCCACGATGATTGCTTTAGCCCATAGATAGCCTTCTTCAATCGACACACCTTTCCTCACTCCCCCTGAGCAACATACCAAGTGGGTTGCTCCATATATACCTCCTCTTGAAGATCACCGTGGAGAAAAGCATTTTTAAAATCAAGCTGAAATAGGGGCCAATCAAAGTGGGAAGCTAAAGAAATAAGCACTCAAACATAACCTATTTTAGCCACATGAGAGAAGGCTTTTGAATAGTCCACACCTTAGGTCTGAGTATACCCCTTAGCAACAAGTTGAGCTTTGAACCGCTCAATACTGCCATTTTGGTGGTGCTTAATTGTATAAAACCATCAATAACCAACAGCCTACTTCCCAGGTGGTAAGGAAGTGAGATCCCAAGTATTATTGGATTGAAGAGTATGAAATTCTTCATCCATCGTCTTCTTCTAGTTAGGAGATGAGAGGGCTTCCTGTAGAGGACGCAGTAGAGAAACAGAGGATAGAAGGGAAATGAAATGTTGATGTGAAGGAGACAAGTGAGCAAAGGAGACGTACCGAGAGAGGGAGTGATCTGTGCAAGTACGCTTACCCTTATGAAGAGCAGTAGGAAGATCAAGATCTAAGGATGGTGGATCTGTTAACGGCAAGGACTCTGGTGGCATGTCAGAAGCTGGAGCTGGATCAACTATTGGCGACAATTTTGGTTGTTTATCATGTCTAGAGTATACTATGTGAATAGATGGTTGAATAGGCTCCTCCACAGTAGGAAAGGGAATAAAGACATCACCAGCGTTAGAGGGAAGAGGAATAGAAGGAGAAGGCTCACGTCCAGAGTAATTCAGAGCAACAAAAGTTTTTCATAAAACTAGATCATAACACTTGTAACCTTTTTGAGTACGAGAATAACCAAGAAAAACACATCTAATAGCTCTGGAGTCAAGTTTATCTTGGCTTGGACCCAATTTGTGAACAAAACGCACACAACCAAACACACGAGGAGGAAGAGAGAAAGGTGAAGTGGAGGGAAACAAAATAGAGAAAGGTGACTTACCATCTAGGACTGAAGAGGGCATATAGTTTATGAGAAAACAAGAGGTGAGAATTGCATCACTCTAATAGATTTTAGGGACTGGCATTTGAATCAACAAGGCCCGAGCAGTTTCAATCACATGACGAATTTTCCTCTCAGCCACCATTTTGCTGCGGAGTGTGTGAACATGAGGATTGATGTATAATAACATGAGAATCAAAATAAGACTGGAAATTATTATGAAAGTATTCCTTGGCATTATCAGAATGAAACACTTTAATGCATACACCAAACTGATTCCTTATCTCAGCATGAAAAGATAGAAAAATAGAGAACAATTCTGAACGATCCATCATTAAGTAAATCCATGCCATTCTTGAATAGTTGTCAATAAATGTTACAAAATATCTGAATCCATTATAAGATGACACACGACTAGGACCCCAAACATCTGAGTGGACTAAAGCAAAAGGACTCAAGACTTTCTTATCATCCCTAGGAACAAAAGATACTCTATGATGTTTACTTAACTGACATGACTCACAATCTAGCTGAGTCCCAAACTCCAAAGTTGGGACTTGCTTTTTCAAAACATGCAGAGAAGGATGACCAAGACGGCAATGCCACTGATGTGGTGTAAGAGAGGAATGAAGAGCCTTCTGAGGACCATGGTCATCCAAGTAGTACAGTCCTCTAACTTCACAACCGCCACCAATCGTCTTCCCTGTCTTGAGATCCTAAAAGACAGTATGAAGGATAAAATGTTATTGAACAATGAAGAGTTTGAGTAAGCTTACTTATAGACAAGAGACTAAAGGGAAACTTGGGAACATAAAAAACTGAGTATTAACTAAGGCTAGAACCAAAAGACACATTACCAATACCTGTACCAGTAATAGCAGAAGGAGAACCATTAGCTAAGGTAACGGTTTGAGAGGTAGAAGGTGGTGACAAGGATAATAACCTATATGAGGAGCCAGTTATGTGGTCTGAGGCTCTAGAATCAATTACCCAGGGTGAAGGTGAAGAACTAGGAACAAGGCAAGCAATACCTGACTTCACAAGTGTAGCAGTGGTAGAACTAGAAGAGGTAGACTGGGGAAGCTTTTCATACTCCTCACGTGAGATTAAGATTGTGTCTTTATCCTTACCAAAGTCACCTTCCACCATTGCATGGTTAGCCTAGGAAGATAGAGGGCCATAAAGATCATAACAAAAGTTGATTGTGACCTCGTCCACAATGTGAGCACTGACGAGCTGAACCACAGCCACTATCACTACAACCACCACCACCTCTTGCACCACCAACCTCTCTACCACCTCCTTGTGCACCTCTGGGCCCACAACCAAAACCCCTCATATTACCTCCACCTCTACAACATATATTCCTAGTAGGAAAACCTCCTTTGGAAACCACCATGGCTGGTCTCTCTAAAGGTGGGGGATAATCAGTTAATCACTATGTGGATTTGATGCTCTCCTTATGGGAGAGAAAACCTTGGACAAGGATGGAAGATCACTACTCCCTAAGATTTGGGCCCGCATTGGTTCAAATTCAGACCTTAACCTAGATAAAAATCTTGCTACATCTAGATGTTCTCTTTGTTCTTGTTGAGCCTTCAAATTAGTGAATAGAGGTTGATAAACATTGAGCTCATTCCTTAAGCTTTTTAGAGAAGCATATTCTTCAACACTTTTATCCCTTTGTTGAAGAGAAATAATTTTGGTATAGTTGGTAAATTCTTGTGACATTGTCTTGTCCAGAATACAATTGCTTGGCATGGTCCCAAATCTCCTTGGTCATGTCTAGAAACATAAGGTTCACACTAATGTGATTCTCCATACTATTCCAAAGGGATGCCATAATTTGGGCATTCTCTTGTACCCATTCATTGTACCCTTCTGATTCACTTTTCAATGGACCCTCCTTGATGTACTTCAACTTGCCTCTTGCAATGAGAGATACCTCAACCGACTTGGCCCATGGGATATAATTATACCATTGAGTTTTACCATAGTTAATTGAGAAGTCATGAAATCTTATTGCACAACTACTGTAGGTTTAGTGCTACTATTTGATGAAGCCTTGAGTGAGAAGAGATCACTGATTTGTCACCTATGCGAACTGTCAAACAGCTGGTGTGCAACTATTGCAACACACTTTTTTCTTTAGGAAAAACACCAAAAATCATCAGCCTTCTACTTTAGAAACACTTGGGAAAGATTACACACTTACCACAAGGTTTCACCACACCATAAACCACTACAAAATCACCACACATTGAGGGGCACCTACCTCACAACGGCTGCCCTCTTCGAATTGCCGAATAGAGGGCTTTTAGAAAAACACCACCAACAAACACAAGACTGCAACTTGAGGCATTAAAGCCTCTTTTCCAAGTGGGCGATCAGTTTTCTTAAGTCATTTTCCTCTCCACCAAAGAATAGAGAATATTCTCTATTCCTAGGGCACAAAAAGTTGAGACGTGAACAGTTAGTCGACCTCAGGGCTCTGATACCATGTTCCAACCTTAATAAAGAAAAGAAAAAGGAGAAAAAGGAGAAGAAAAGAGGAAGACTAGCATGGAGAAATCTAATTTTCTCTCCTTACTGTCGATCTAGGTTGTATTAGCATTCTACTAAAGCTGAAATGACTACAATACCCTTAGGTAAGTTACAACAGACATGAGAGAGAAAATAACATGAAAAAGACAATAATGCCCCTATTAACTAATTCTAACAATTCTAACATGAACCATCAAGTCTAATTGTGGTTATTTGAAAGGGGTTGTAATCAGTCATACCACCAGCCCCTCCAACATCTTCTCCAGCAGATTTTTGTTCATTCCCAAAAGCCTCCATGTTGGACTCAACAAAGAGAAGAAAAGAAACTCAACCAACTCCCCTTTTGAATAGAAGGATTTCCCAAAAACTGAGAATGGGATCAACAGGTCATTAGATTAACTGTTTCTCAAAGAAAAAAACCCTAAAAACAGTCTCGGAGAAAGTTTGAAAGAGTAGCCATGTTATGGACGCATTCCCCGGGAAGACGTACCGTCGCCACCGGCAGCAACAGGCACCTGACCCACCGCCAGCAGCAGCAGTGATTCAATGATTCTCATCCTACCCAGTTCGGCAACAACAACCTTATCTAGATTAGATTAGATCATCTTGCTTGTTCTTATCTTATTCTATTGCTCTTATCTTATCTTGTTAGTAGCTTATCAGATTAGGATTAGCTTATCTTATCCTTAGCAAGATAGAACTGGAAGTCTCCCTATTGAGCAAGGAGACTCCCCTGGATTAGGACTCTTGTAATCTCCTATTTAAGGAGACCCCATTATTGAATGAGGATATCGAAGGGGAGGACTCTTGTAATCTCCTAACTCACTTCAGTTTAAGAAGTGAGTTAGGAGAGTTGGTGATCTCTTGAACAAATCACCAGAGGCCAAGATAGGTTCAGCTAGGAAGGGGAGGAACAAGGGAAAACAGGAGCTTTACCCCGTGGACCGACCCGTGACAAGATCCTACGCCTAAGCCCATAACAACTTGGTATCAGAGCCAACCGTCATGGGAGATCTGGAGCAGCTATCATCCAGGGTCCACGAACTGGAGTAGGCTTGTGGAAACCAGCGTGGAGGTTCATGAGGTCAAAGACGATGTCTGGGAGCTGCGACGCTTGCTGGAATCGTATTTCTCTAACAAGGAGAGGAATCCAGAAGGGGCTGTAACCACAAACAACCGCCGACCAGACTCGACGGAGTCGTCCGGCGAACAGCAGGTCGTCGCCCCGGTAGCCGCAGTCATCCCCAAGTACAACAGGCTGGAATTCCCGTCGTACAACGGCAACGGAGATCCCTTAGGCTGGCTGTATCGCTGCGAGCAGTTTTTTCGGAATCAATGGACAGATGACCGGGATAAGGTGCGCAAAGATTTCAAGTCAAAGTATTCGGATATTGAACTTGTGCCTGAGGAAGAGTTTTTCAATTCAGCCCCTCAAGATATTAAAGGATCTGTACTATCAAAAGACAGTGCACATGACCTGATGCTAAGGCGGCTTAATTTTGAGCTTTCCCGGCGAAGCAAGATCCCCAAACCTCAGACGAAAGAGGGGAGGGGGAGGAGAAGAAGAGTCATGGCGGACTTAGAAAACTTGCTTCTGGAAGCGGCAGGAAGAACCGGTGGACCTGGGAGGAACAAACACTCGCGCCCTCCACCATCGAGAAGGCGAAGGGATGATTCCTATTTCGACGATGGCAGCGATTCGAAGGACGATGACGACTCGGACGGCGATGATCCGGGCTACTCAGGTAGAAAACCCTCTGGATCTCAAGTCCCTCTCAAGAAGAGACTGGACACCCACGACAAGGACGATGACTGCGATAGCCGAGATGACGACTGCGATTACGACGATGACGAAGATCGCCATGCCGGCAGCGGGGACGATTCTGATGTCGGGAGTGATCTCTACAAGGACGACAGGGACAGGGAAGAACTCGCTAATATGAGCAAGTTGCAACGAGAGTTCGTCCTTTCTAAACGAGCCACGAAGAAAGATGATAAGAGGTTGCAGGAGGCCGTTAGAGCGAGGCAGGGTGGAAAGAAAAGTGATATTATGAAAGAGACACCCCCTTCAGTTCGTGTTCGGTCAAGGTATGCCGATAAGTTGGCTGCGAAAGATGATGCTTTGAATGAGCTGCGGAATAAGAGGAGGAACAAGCAGGACCCGGAGGGTCATTGTAAATTGAGGGATTCGGGAAGAGGGGGTCTGGGCGCGCGAGGTGGGTCTCCGGTTCGGTGGAGATCGATACTTACTGCGGTGAGTCCGAGTAGTTCAAGTCAGAGTGACTCTCAGAGTGGAAGTCACATCAGAGATGATGGTTCAACAAGGGATGGGGATCTGGGTGACAGTGACGATGATAGGCATGGAACCGGGAAGGAGGTGCCGACGTTTGAGGAAATTAAGAGTATTACGATTAGGAGGTCAAAGCTAGCTAAGTGGTTCATGGAACCCTTCTTTGAAGAGCTGATTGTGGGTTGTTTTGTGAGAGTTGGGATTGGAATGTCTAGGTCTGGGCAGAGTATATACAGACTTTGTATGGTGAAAAATGTCGATGCCACGGACCCTAATAAACAGTATAAGCTTGAGAACAGGACTACATACAAGTATTTGAATTGTATTTGGGGCAATGAGAGCTCGGCTGCGAGGTGGTAGTGGCTAGAGTATCTGATTCTGCACACTCATTGAAGAGTTCAATGATTGGTTGCGTGAAGAGTTCAAGAAAAGCCTTATGGAGACCATTGCACACCGAAAGAAGTTCCTTTCAAGTCTCCCGAAATCTCTGAAGAAAGCATCTTTGCCTGTCCGACACCAACTAGGGTTCTGCATACAAAGAAATTAAAGCAGCATAATTTAGCAGAATTACTGCCACTTCCACTCTATGTGATTTACTCACAATTGCTGGTTCAGAAGAAGGCATTTGGGGAGAGTATTGAATCGGAAATTATAGGAAGCATGAAGGATGCTCAAGCGTTTGCCCACCAGCAAGCAATTAAGGACAATGGTGTTTCTACAAATACAGAAATGAATAAGTTTGAGGATGATGCGCCTGATGAGGAAGAGGAGGGCCAAAGAAGGTTACTGGAAAAGAGAACCTTGACCAATCAGGAATCTATCGATCTCATCCTTTTAAAATCATCCTTCATATACATGATGATGAGGTTTCAAATCCCAAGCCTGCAAAACTGGTTACTTTGAGGTTTGAATACTTATTGAAGTTGAATGTTGTATGTGTTGGGATTGATGGCTCTCAAGAAGGACCTCAGAACAACATCTTATGCAACTTGTTTCCTAATGATACTGGTACTGAGCTTCCCCATCAGTCAGCTAAGCTCTTTGTTGGTGCTGCTGTTGAAGTCTTGGTAGAATGGTGTAATTTACCATCGGCCGAAGCCACATGGCTCCCATTGGCAGAGTTCCATGCCACATATCCAGAGTTCGAGCTTGAGGACAAGCTCATAGTCCAGGAGGGGAGTAATGTTATGGACGTTGTTAGAGTTAGCCGAATAAGGGTAGATTAGTCAACTCACCTTGGTTAAGTTATGAGCTTATGTGGCAGTCTTATTAGAGGTTCTCTGTCCCATACTTAAGTAGGGGCAGTTTAGTTCTTGTACATTTAATTAGAGCCTAATCACTATTAAGAGGTCAACTGATAGGGTTTAGCTATTAGGTTTGACAGTTCTTTCATCTTCTTCTTCTCTTCTTCTTCTTCTTCTTCTTCTTCTCCTTCTCTTTCTTCTTCTCCTTACTGGTTCGGACTACTGTAGCAACAGTAGAAACATGGTATCAGAGCGTGACAACTTCAGTTCGTGACCTGTTTCAATTCGTGACAACTTCAGTTCATGCTTCAGTTCTCTCCTTTTCTTCTCTGGGCTGTCAATGGAGAAAAGTGGTTCGTCTCAGGCCTGAAACATCACAGCTCTTCTTTTTTCTGGTGCACAGAACCTCCTTTCCTAAGAAAACAACTTCAGCAGTGAATGGTTGGTTGAAGCTCTCAAACGAAGGTTGGTTATCTCTCCTCTGTGTGCTGTTGGTATTTCTGGGTTGAAAATCTTCAAGAACTTGAGAGGACTGATCAGAACCTAGAGAACTAGGTTGGTTGTTGCCCTGGTTCTTGGAAAAATTCCAAGAACAGGCTGTGTTTACAGTGACCAAATGGTGTAAGGGCTGCTACTGTAGGTGGCCGAATGGTGCAAGGTGTAATGCAATGGTACTAGTTGAGTTTTTGTTGGTCTTGTGGTGCCCTCTTAAAAGCGTTAAAGCAGGTCTGTATTGTGTGTGACAGCTATGGCTGTGTGGTGGTGCTTGTGATGCACAAACTCTGTTGAGTAGTTGTAAGAGAGCTTGCATGTGGTTAGTAAGTGCTGAATTAATGTCGGTGTAGTCTGTTTTTTTGTGAAATCAGTAGTGGTGTGGATAAGAACAATGGCGTGTGTATCTATCATTGTGTTTAGGGACTGCTGTAGGTTCTGGAACATCAAACTCTTGACAGCAGCACTTAGTTGGTGATTGGGAATTCAGATTAGAGGCAGCATTGAAAGAGTATCATGGCAGCAATGGGAGATGGCTGTAGTGATCAGAAACCTAGTGTGGTGGTTTCCTCTGACTATCTAGGTGTACAAATGACCTCAATTAAACTGAATGGTGAGAACTATGTTCCATGGGCCAAGTCGGTGGAAGTTTTTCTCAAGGCAAAGAGAAAAGTGAAGCATATGAAAGAAGATAAACCACCGGCTGACTCTCCAGGGTTTGATGATTGGGAATAGGAGGATGCTCAAATCATGACATGGCTATGGAACAGTATGGAACCCAAAATAAGTGCCAACTTCATGTTCTTAGATACAGCTAAGGACATATGGGAACATGCCAAGAAGCTGTATTTTGGGCAAGATAATACTACAAGGGTATATCAGCTCTATCAGGAGTACTTTGGTCTGCAACAAGGAAATAAAACCCTAGAAGAGTACTATGCTAGTATGAAGAACCTCAGAAATGAACTCAATGTCTATCATCCTCTCACTCCAGATGTTAAGGTTCAACAACAACAGAGGGAACAAGTAGATGTTACAAGGTTCTTAGTGGGGTTGAAATCAGAGTATGAACCAGTTAGGGCCCAAATATTGGGGGGCTCTACCCTTCCTACACTTGAGGAAGTGTTTGCTCGGCTTCGCAGGATTTCTTTGGGACAGACTGAGAATCCCACATAGTCTGATAGATCAGCTTTTGTGACAGTCAGAGGAGGTGGACGTGGTACGAAAGGGGGAGGACATGCCTCCCGAGGAGGTCGTGGTGGTTTCATATTGGGCCGTGGTGGTGGTCGTGACTCAGGGGGAGGCCGTGGCAAAGAAAAAGGCAGCTCTACAAGGAAGTGTACCCACTGTGGCAGGGAAGGACATTCCGTAAATTTCTGTTATGATCTTCATGGCCGCCCTCCCTCGAAAAGGGCCAATCATGCTATTGCTGGTGGGGTTGATGTCAGTGATAATCAACAGGCAGACCTAACTCCTTCCACATCTACATCTGTTTCCGGAAGGGAGATGGTGAGTGTACCGTGTGATGAGTATGTGCGGTTCCTTCAGTCCACTTCACAACACACTACTGCTACTCTTGCCCACTCAGGTATAGCTTGCCTGTCATCTAAAACCTCTCCTTGGATTATTGACTCTGGAGCCTCTGATCACATGATCGGGACTCCAGGTGTGTTCTCTTCTCTCTGAAACTTCCACATCTCAAACTATTACCCTTGCCAATGGTTCCTCCTCTCCCATCTGTGGTGTTGGCAATGTTGACATGGCTTCTCTTTCTTTATCATTTGTTCTATATGTCCCTAAGTTTCCATTCAATCTTATGTCTGTTAGTAAATTAACCAAGACTCTTAACTGTTCTGTTACTTTTTTCCCTTCCTCTTGTGTTTTTCACGATCTCAGGATGGGGAAGAAGATTGGTGGGGGGCATGAAGCTGGTGGATTGTATTATCTTGACGGTGGTGGATCGTCAGTTGCACTTCAGACTTCACTCACTCCTCTATAGTGGCATTGTCGACTGGGACATCCTTCTCTCAAGGCACTCAAGATACTAGTTCCGTCTTTGAGTCATTTGTCAGTGTTACAGTGTGAGTTGTGTCAGTTTGGGAAACATCGTCGTGTTTCCTTCAGTCCTAGAGTTGAAAGTCGTATGTTGAGTCCTTTTGCTTTGGTTCATTCAGATGTTTGGGGCCCGATCAAAATAGAGTCTTATAATGGTTACAAGTATTTTGTCACTTTTATTGATGATTGTTCAAGAATGACATGGATTTATTTAATGAAAGAAAGGAGTGAATTATTTTCCATTTTTCAAAAGTTCCATGCTGAAATACGTACACAATTTGGTGTTCCAATCAAAGTTCTTCGTTCAGATAATGGTCGTGAATATTTTCTAACTTCCTTTCAATAGTATTTAGAATAGCATGGCATCATTCATCAAACTTCATGTGCATCCACTCCTCAACAAAATGGGGTGGCTGAACGGAAGAACTGTCATCTCCTTGAAATAGCTCGGTCTATTCTTCATCATATGAGTTTTCCTAAATGGTTTTGGTGTGATGCTGTACTTACTGCGTGTTTCCTCATTAATCGAATGCCCTCCTTTATTCTTCATAGTCGGTCTCCCTTCTCTATCTTGTTCCCCACCTTGTCTCCCTTTCCATTAACACCTCGTATCTTTGGCTGTGTGTGCTTTGTTCACAATATGAGTCCTGGAATAGACAAGTTGGATGCACGCTCCATTAAGTGTGTCTTTCTTGGCTACTCTCGGACTCAAAAAGGGTACAAGTGTTACAATCCCATTACTCGGAAGTGCTATGTCTGTCCTGATGTCACCTTTTTTGAGTCTATTCCCTTCTTCTCAGGAACTGAGGCATCTTCGTCTCCACCTTTACTTCCTCTTCCTCTTCCGGTCAGTGATCCCGTTCCGGGTGTTCCTGTTGGAGTTGAATCGTCACCTCATCCAGTGCAGATCCCTACTGAACGACCACCAATTCGGCAAGTGTATACACGTCGAATGACACCGGCCCCTCCTCCAGCTTCTACCTTGTCCACGGATCCTGTTGTTGCTCCTGTTGCTGAACCCTCAGGACTTGACCTACCCATTGCCTTACGGAAAGGTAAACGTAGTTCTACTCTCCATCCCATTTCCAATTTTGTTTCAGTATCTCGCCTTTCCGCCTCACATCGCCAGTTTGTAAATGGAGGTAGGCAATGGAGGAGGAACTCTCTGCTCTTTAGCATACTCACACGTGGGAGCTCACTACTCTTCCTCCTAGTAAGCATGTTGTGGGTTGTAAATGGGTGTATACTGTTAAATACTTTCCAGATGGTAGTGTGGAGTGTCTGAAAGCCAGACTTGTTGCTAAAGGGTATTCACAGTTGTATGGAGTGGACTATATGGAGACCTTCTCTCCAGTGGCTAAGATTAGCTCTGTCCGTGTGTTAATTTCCCTGGCAGTTATGTATGATTGGCCCTTATTTCAACTTGACATAAAAAATGCCTTCCTTCATGGTGACCTTATAGAGGAGGTATATATGGAGCAACCACCTGGGTTTGTTGCTTAGGGGGAGGCTGGTAAGGTGTGTAGACTGAAAAAGGCAATTTATGGGTTGAAACAATCGCCTCGTGCTTGGTTCGGGAAGTTTAGTGAAGTGGTGAAGAATTTTGGAATGAAACAATGCCAAGTTGATCACTCAGTGTTCAGCTATGACTCAGAAGCTGGAAAGATTTTATTAGTGGTCTATGTGGACGATATTGTCATAACTGGCAGTGACAAATTGGGGATCGACAAACTCAAGGTCTTTCTGCAAAATCATTTTCAAACAAAAGACCTTGGGACATTGAAGTATTTCTTGGGTATAGAAGTTGCTAGATCAAGACAAGGTGTAAACCTATGCCAAAGAAAATATGTTCTCGATCTATTGGACGAAACAGGACTGTTAGGTGCAAAACCGGCTGAGACTCCTATGGAACCAAATGTTAAGTTGAGCAGTGATACAGGGGAAATATTTGATGATCCTGGAAGGTATAGACGACTAGTGGGGAAGCTGAACTATTTGACTATCACGAGACCAGACATCTCCTTTGCAGTCAGTGTGGTGAGCCAATTTATGCAGAACCCTCGTATATCTCACTGGGATGCAGTTAGAATTGTAAGATATTTGAAGGGAGCTCCGGGCCGTGGGTTATTGTATAAACCAAGAGGAAAACTTGAAGTGGTTGGGTACACGGATGCAGATTGGGCGGGCTCTGTGTCTGATAGAAGATCTACTACAGGTTACTGCACATTTCTTGGAGGAAATCTTGTGACGTGGAAGAGTAAAAAGCAGACGGTTGTGGCTAGAAGTAGTGCTGAAGCCGAGTACAAAGCCATGGCACACACTACATGTGAATTAGTGTGGTTGAGGAATCTTCTACAAGAAATCGGGTTCCACATGGATAAACCTATGAAGTTGTACTGTGACAATCAAGCTGCGCTCCATATCTCATCCAACCCTATTTTTCATGAGAGAACAAAGCACATAGAGATTGATTGCCACTTTGTGAGGGAGAAGGTTCTTACTGGAGAGATAAGCACAGAACATGTAAGCTTAGGTGATCAGTGGGCAGATTTGTTTACAAAAGCCTTAAGCTCAGGGAGAGTGAACTATATATGTAACAAGCTGGGATTATATGACATATATTCTCCAGCTTGAGGGGGAGTGTTAGAGTTAGCCGAATAAGGGTAGATTAGTCAACTCACCTTGGTTAAGTTATGAGCTTATGTGGCAGTCTTATTAGAGGTTCTCTGTCCCATACTTAAGTAGGGGCAGTTTAGTCCTTGTACATTAATTAGAGCCTAATCACTATTAAGAGGTCGACTGATAGGGTTTAGCTATTAGGTTCGACAGTTCTTTCATCTTCTTCTTCTTCTTCTTCTTCTTCTCCTTACTGGTTCGGACTACTGTAGCAACAGTAGAAACAGACGCATTCCCCGGGAAGACGTACCGTCGCCACCGGCAGCAACAGGCACCTGATCCACCGCCAGTAGCAGCAGTGATTCAATGATTCTCATCCTACCCAGTTCGGCAACAACAGCCTTATCTAGATTAGATTAGATCATCTTGCTTGTTCTTGTCTTATTGTTCTTATCTTATTCTATTGCTTTTATCTTATCTTGTTAGTAGCTTATGAGATTAGGATTAGCTTATTTTATCCTTAGCAAGATAGAACTGGAAGTCTCCCTATTGAGCAAGGAGACTCCCCTGGATTAGGACTCTTGTAATCTCCTATTTAAGGAGACCCCATTATTGAATGAGGATATCGAATATTCAGTTTAAGAAGTGAGTTAGGAGAGTTGGTGATCTCTTGAACAAATCACCAGAGGCGCCAAGATAGTTTCAGCTAGGAAGGGGAGGAACAAGGGAAAACAGGAGCTTTACCCCGTGGACCGACCCGTGATGAGATCCTACGCCCGGGCCCATAACAAGCCACTCCTTACAGAGGTTCCAAGAACCCTACCTCCTGCTGTCAATCTTTAGAAAAGCTGAAAAGCTACCCAGAAATTTCTGAGTGCCATCTTCTATCTGAGATTTAAACCCTAAATCTCAATTGAACTCAGTATCTTTGATTTTTGACTGCTGGGCAATCTCCATGTAAGAAAAAATCTTGGGCAAGCTTCAACTACCAATCTCCAAGAATCAGGACACGAGAAGAACTAAAACTCCAGCCCTAAGAAAATTTCATGTATCCGGCTGGCTAAAGCTTACAAGAGTGAAGAGCAGACCTAAACCTGCTATGATACCAACTTGAATTTACTGCTGTTAACTAAACACATTTAGGATGAAAAGTAACCCAGAAAAGAAGAAGAGAGAAGAGAAAAGGAGAGAAGGAAGGAAGAAGAAGAGAAAGGGGGCGGAATTTTATGTTACTGCCACCCTAAACAATGTTATTTATTTGTGCCAGCATAACATGATGTAAAAGGACTGAAATACCCTGCCACCTATAACAGTACATTAATCAGCAAGAAAAGATAAAAGAAAATAACAAAATAAGTAACGGAGTAACATGATGAATGAGACCACAAGAAAGTATCAGGTCTGGTCCACTGTATCACTACAATTATCTATGGGGTCTTCCCTTGTTTTAAATTTTAGTGCTGAGCATTGCTTTTTTGTCTTGTGTAATGTATGGAACTGCTAAATGATCATGGAGTTTTCTTTTTAATGTCATGTCATTTGTTTCTTTCAGCGTCAGTTGTCCAGCTTAAAACAGTTAGTGGTGCTTTTGCTGCTGACGAAGGATTATCAACTCCTACTTCTGAGAAGACTAAGGTCTTACAAAAGATACTTGTATATGTGGTCTCAATAGTTTGTAGTTTTATTGATTTAAACTCAAGCATGTATGAGAAAGCTCAGTTGTATGCCAAAACTTGCGGGTTTTCTGGTTCATGTGGCAATGTATTTTCAGTTGATCCTTATAGTGATCTGAAGAGTGTTTCTGGAACTGATCAGAAGAGTCTTATTCCTGAGACAAGGCTGCTTTGGCATCAGAAGGCAATTGTATCAGTGATGGAAGCTGGGGGCCTGAATTGGTTAGTAGGTAAGGTATGCCATTTCTATTTTGGATTTTCTTATTCTTTTGATAGGTAATGTAACCATGTGTTCAACTATGTATTTCTAGTTTTTCTGTGATTATTCAATAATGGCTGCAAGTCTTATAAAATTTTCATTCTTAAGAAGTTTTGGATCTTTTCTTAATATTTACTTGATTAGTTTTACAATTGATTTTAATTGACACTATCATGTGCATAACTCTTGAGTAGTAACTGACTAACTGGGTAGTTAAATATAATCTGAGCATCTGCCAATAGTGTGTGGCAAGCAAGCTCTTGAGTTGATTCAGCAAGTCTAAGAAGGCATTTGTGTCTGATAGGTTGTCGTTAAATGGTACAATCGATCATCTATCATGAATTTAAAGAATTTACTGGAAATAGAAAAGACAAACATAATGCAATTATATTTGAAGCAGTGTTTTAAATGCGAAAGGCGCAAGGACCATTTTGCGCTTGAGGCGCATGCCTTTTTGGGGGCAAGGCACACAGATCAAAAACAAATGCAAAAATTGTAGGGTATAATTAAAAGACATATTCCTAAACTTCAAATTAAATTAAACAATTAACAAACAACCTATTAATATGCCAAATAACAACAAAAATCTGAAATAATCAAGTTCTCAAGTACTCACCAATGACCAGTCAACATTTAGTTCAAGACTTCAAGCAAGCTACAAGCCATTAATGCAATACAATGAACAATCACAGAGTTAGTCATAGGCAATTTTCTTTCAAAAAAAGAGACAGACAATTTTCCTTCAAAAAATGACATAGGTTATAGACATAGTCATAGACAGTTTTCTACCCAAAAAATGAGTCGGAGACAATTTTCTACAAAACAAAAGTCATAGACAATTTTCTATATAAAAAAAAGAGTCTTAAGGTTCCAGCCATTCTTCAGGACTGAATCAACATCCTCTTCATTGTCATCTGACTTGTAGTCATCAAAATCCTCTTCCATTTCTTCTTCAACTTCAACATCAACATCAACATCAACTTCTTCTTCCTCTTCTTCATCTTCCAATTGAAGCTGTCTTGGTCTTTTTCCACTAGATTTTGTTGCTCTTGCTTGTGAAGTTGAAGCTCTAGACCTTGTATACCTTAGTGGTTCTTCAACTCCAGAAGCACGAGCAACATCTCCCCATGTTAGTGTATCATCATCAAACACCAAATCAGCTTCTGCACTATCCTCATCACGTCCTACCTCCCCCATTAACCCATTCATTATTCTCATCTATGTCTTTTCATGAAATGGGGTCATTAGTGCCACATGAGTCGAAACTTTCTTTAAGCATCTGGTTGAGCTTAACAAATACCAAGTCATTCAATTACTTCTGATCCAACCGATTTCTTTTCTTAGTATGAATCTGTTAATTCAAAAAATTAAATAAGTGTAAATTTAAGATAGTTTATCCCCAAAAAAAGGAAGTATTCTAGTGTAGTAGTTTGGCATACATGCTCAAATACGCTCCAATTTCGCTCACATCCCGATGCACTACATGTCAAACTTAGAACTTCCACTGCAATCTTTTGTAGATCCGGGGTAAAAGCACCAAATATGGTCCACCACTCAGCTAAAAATATAAATATTAACTGAACTAGTGATCATTAGACTAACTAAAAATATTAAGAGTCAAATATTAGATCAATTATTAAATCAATGTTATTTACCTGGTGCTTTAATCTTCCTTTGGGAAATAGCCATATTAAAACAAAAAATGCCTTCTGCATTGTTGCACTTGAATATTTCATCATTGATTAAACTTTTCTTGTTCTTGTCCTTCTCAGGCATCTCAATTACTTTAAAAAACCCCGTCATAACCTCTTCATTTGTTTCAATTCTCTCTTGATCATCATAATAAAATTGGGGGTTCAAAAAATAACCACTTGCATGCAATGGTTGGTGGAGTTGGCATTCCCACCTCTTATCATTAATTTAAAAAATATCTTCATACTTTTCTTTCCTTCCACCAAATGCCTTGTCAATGGCTTCTTTTGCTCGGCCCATAGCCTCATAAATGTAACCCATTAAAGGCTTGTTTTCACGATCCACCAACCTTAATACACGAACAAGAGGGCCACACACTTTAAGAGTAAAGATGACATTATGACATTATTCCAAAATGTGGGCATCATGATTGTCTCCCCCTATTCTTTTCCCCTTTGCTTCTTTTATCCATTTGCTATCATTCCATTCCTTTGAGTTGAACAAATCTCTCAATTTCTTCTTTTGTTTGTATATACTCTGCAATGTGAGAAAGGAGGTAGTAAAACGAGTTTTTGCTGGCCCAATCATATCTCTTTGATTTGTGAACTTCCTCATCAGGGTCAATAAACCTGGATGGTTATAGATATATCCCATAAGTGCAATTTTTTAAAACATTTATTTTAAAATTTAAGTTTATATTTATTATTAATATTCTGCTTATTTTTTTTGACAGTTTTTTTTTTGATTTTTTAGCTTTTTTTTTTGTTTTTTTGCTCCTTGCTTCAGAAAGGCATGCGCCTCGCCTTGCACCTTAGGCGCAAATTGACCCCTGCACCTTTTTCTGCCTTGCGCTTTTAAAACACTGTTATGGTGTTGAAGCAATGTTTTTGTATAATCATCCTCCTTCAAGAAAGGAACTCGCAACTCATGGTAACTTGGGAGTTTTAATCCCGAACCAAATTGCCCTATTGCCTCTACCATTGCTGCAAAACTTTTTAAGCATACGGTATTCAAGTGAATACCGGCTTGATAAAACCATCTAGCAATGTGCATGCATACTTGCTCTCTCCCTTCTTTATTATACGCATAACTAATAGTGGTTTGCTTCATCTTTTTCTGTTCTCTTCTCAAATTCACAATTTCTTCTGGGTTGGAGTAGGAAAAAATTTATCCAAAGGCCCTTTTGCCTTCTTATGGGGGGCTGTTTAGAACTTTTTTTTGAACTTGAAGCTGAAGGAATGTGATCGCCACCACCGAGCACTTCTACTGTCCCCCTTCTCATCTTCATCTTCAATTATATTTTTAAAATCATCAAAATCAGGAATTCTGCCCTCCTGACTTCCAACTATGCCCTCCTTCATTGATTTTTTTCTTTGCATGTAAGCTAATATCTCTTCTTTCACCTCTTTTGTGCATTTAAGACAGACTTTCACATTTCTTCTTCCACCAATTTAATGCTCTTTTGCTCTATAGATCCCTCCATTTGTCACTTTGCCACAAAATTTGCAAGTGATACAAGTTGTATTCATTGGATCTTGCAAATAACAATATTTCCAGCCCGGGTCTTTCCTATAGCTTTCTTGAGTATTGTCGGACTTGTCTCCCATCTCTTTACTTGGTTGGCAAAATTTCCTATTGGCAGATAACAAATTGCAATTTGCAACTATCAATACTCATATTTGTGAATCTATCAGACTTCGAAAATAAATAAACTATTCTACTTGACAATAACACAAATAAATAAACTATTCTATTTGATAATGAGAAAAACTAAACTGTTTTAATGAGAAAAAAAAACTAAAAAAAATGAAGCAGAGCCATTGTTTTTGTGTAAGAACCAAGAAGCAAGACTGCAAGTCTGCAAGTATGCAAGTCCTTGTAGAAACTATAAAGAAGAATGGGAAGTTTTAATGAAAGTAACTAAAAAACAATGGGGTGGAGCCCCTGTTTTAATGAGAAAAACTGAAAAAATGGGGTGGATCCCCTGTAGAAGAAGGGGCGGAGCCCTTGTTTCACTGAGAGAAAGGGGCGGAGCCCCTGTTTCACTGAGAAAAGCCAAAATAAATAAATGGGGCGGAGACAAATATATATATATATATATATATACCTGATTCAGCCTTGGAGTCTTGGACGAACTTGAGCTTGAACTAGATCTGGATGAGCTTCAGCTTTCTTTGGTAGTCTGGTTTGGAGTCTTCCCTCCACTTTCAGACTTTTTTTTTTCTTTTGGTTGTTTTGGCAAAGACCCCTGCCGATTCAGCTTCCTTTTTTCCCAAGTTTCCTATTTTGTATTTTTTTAATATTTTTTAATATGTTTTCGAAGTTTGTTTAGATTGGAGTGTTTAGACATCATCCAGGCCGCCTGGGCTGCCTGTCGCCTGGCCTGAGGCACACGCCTAGGTGCAAAGGTGAGCGCCTGTCCAATGGTTGTGCGCCTTAGCCTGGGCGAGGCGTCCAGCCTGGAAAGTGTGCTGCCTCTGTGCCTAGGCATGCCTTTTAAAACATTTATTTGAAGGCATGCATTCAAGAAGATAAGAAGTGGTAAATGCATGATATTTATGAATTGGATTAAAAAAGTAGTGTATGGAGGACAGAGATGATGTGGCCATGGTTTGGGGTGGGCAGCTTATGTGGCATGCACTGTCTGCTGTGATTCTGGTGCAAGGAATGAGGTGATTCTGGTGGTCTAAAGTATTATTTTTTTATCGGCAACTAACATCTTTTATAAATTGTTGGAAAAAATGCTATGCACAAAAGGTATGCCAGGTCTCCCAAAATTAGGCTAGCCCTGCTACCCAACCCATGATCTGTTTCAGTTTACTGTCATTCAAATACTTTGGGATGACTCCCCAAAAGGGTCAGTTCAACTTTTGAATCAGAACTTTATTAAGGAACTTATGGTTATGAGTTGAACTTATGGTGTTCTGGAGTCAAAGTGTTTCTGGGCAATTCCATATTACGCGATGGGGTGCCTGGTTTAAAATGTCCATAATCAAGTACTTATTAAATCTGTTTTGACCAGGTTAAGGGCCATTAAATGCCCATTTAGTTTTATTATTTATAAACAGTAAAATGTACCAATTAGTGTAGGTGATTCATGAAGGGCTGAATTCATGGCTCTGATGGAAGGAGTGCAATGCGCAAGAAGTATGAAGATCAAAAAGTTTATAATCAAAGGGAATTCTAAATTGGTGATGGCATGATGATAAAGCTGGGGGTAATGATTTGGATGTACAGGAATGAGATTAAGAAACTTAGGTGGTTGACTAAAATGTCATAAAGTTGAAATTCTAATGGGTAAAAAGTACATTAACATTAGAGAGTATACAACCATTTCTCTCTCAACAACATAAAAGTATTCGGGGAAGCAAACTCGTTAACAGCTACACTCCAAGAAGCAATCTTGCTGATTATCTTGCAAAGAATCTCATCATCATTAGAATTTCTGCCTTTGAAAATCCTGCTGTTTCTCTCAGAATGCATTACACAAACCACAGCAGCAGGAATCATCTCCCGCACTATTGTTGTTTGCTGCTTAGGCCCTTTATCCTCCAAGAGGATAGCAGGGCAGAAATGGAGCTTGGCTGCACCCATGAGATATTAACTGCTCAGATAAATTTAATCAGATTCTTTGAGGAAAATGGCGGTGGATGAAAAGATGCTCAGTTGTCTCCAGGGAGTACCCACAGAACACACAACTAGAATCTTGAATTGGATTCCTTCCCTCTGAGCAGACCTTCTCTAGGTAGACTCTTACCCAGAATAAGAGATCAAACCAGATAGGAAATTTTTTTGGGGGTGTGGATGCTCCAAATAAGCTATGAGGAACAACCTCTGAGCTGTTTGTCTGTCTCAAGGAGGTAACAAAGGACTTGACTGAGAAACATCCACTGCTGCATGCCCTCTGCATGGCATCCCTAACAACCATAGTCTTTGCTGTTAGAGAATTTCCTTGTCTGATTGGGCTCGAAAACATTATGACAGCTGACCCACTTCACTCCTACACACACCTCCTGCTCCTGAAGGTTACAGGTTTCACATGCTGCTACCATCAAATTTAAGCTTTATGAAGTAGACTCTTTAGTTGCTTGTCTGCAGTGCTATACCACCATTTGGCCTATGATCTACTTAGGCCTTCCCCTAGGTGCTAATCCTAAGGAAAGTAGAGAAAGACTTTAACATACCCTGGGTTTAAAAAAAGACAAATATACTTTGTGACTCTTTTATCCTTCATTTTCTTTTAAATTTTCAAAATACACCCTAAACTCGTGGATGGTGGGTATAATGAACTCCTTCCCTCTCTCCCTCCCTCCCTCTCTCTCTACATGGCCGTGTCTGAACAACAGCTCTGAGAAGATTGTAAATAAAAAATGGGTTGATTACAATCTTCTATCATTCGTCCACAATCCTTACAGAGGACACACACATGAGTATGTGGGGTAGGGTTTCACCACAATCCTTACAGGGTCATTAAGAGCCTTCATGGTGAAGTAGAAAACGGCTGGGATGCAAAAGTAGCTTCCAATGCAGCTCCGAATTCCCCCTGGAAGGCAATCTTTGAGGTACTACCAACCTTTCTTCAATTTATCCGTTTCGGTGTTGGGTGTGGCAATAAAGTTTTATTCTGGGAAGATCTTTGGGTAGGGGATTTGCCCTTTAAGGTTAAATTTCTGGACTCTACTCTTTATCAAACCTTAAAAACAAACCTGTTGCTAGGGTTGGCATACTTTCAGAATTGGGTATCTCTTGGGACTTTTGCTTTAGAAGGGGGCTAAGGGAAAATTAATGCGAGTCCCTATTGCTTTTGCTATCAACCCTTGAGAAGGTCTATTTAGATCAAACTACAGCTGATAGTAGAGTATGGTCCCCAACTCCTGATGGTTTATTTTCTTGTGCCTCTTTCTTTGGTTTGCTCACTCATTCTGATCCTTTGGGGGTGAACTTTCTAGTGAGAGAATCTGGTGTAAACCGATCCCTCACATAGTACAAGCCTTCTATTGAGAAGTGTTCCTAGGGAAGGTAAACACGTGTGATGTGCTACAGAAAAGAAGGCCAAATAAATGCCTTTCTCCTCATGTGTGTGTCCTCTGTAAGGATTGTGGTGAAGCCCTACCCCACTTACTCTTATCTTGTTCTTTTGTATCTTGTATTTGGGAAATTGTTTGTTCTCTCTTTGGATGCAGATGGGCTCCCCTACATGTTGTGGTAAGTCTATTCAACCCCTCCTTCCTGAGGCAATAGAAGAAAAGAGAAAAGTGCTTATGGAAGGCAGCAAGAGCTTCTGTTGTATGGACTATATGGGAGGAAAGAAACCAAAGACTCTTCTCTGAAAAAAGTAAATCAAAGGAGGAAGTCATTGAAACCATAAAAATCAAAACTGCACATTGGGTGATGACCGTGGAACTATTCAAAAACTTCTCCACAAATGAGATTCTAATAAGCTGGACTGGAGTAGCACAAACAGATGTACCCAAAGAAGATGTGAGAGCGAAGTGGAAACCACCTGCACTAAACAAACTAAAACTAAACTTTGATGGGAGTTCCTTTGGTGACCCGTGAAGGGCAGGTATAGGGGGTGTTATTAGAAATCATCTAGGTGAAGTTGTGGCACTCTTCTCAGGACCAATAGGTATTGGTGACTCAATCATAGTTTTCAAGGCGCCAAGGCAAGGCTGGGCGTCTAGGGGGCGCCTTGTTGCCTAGGCGATGGATTTTTTTATATAGAAAACATAGATCCTAGGGGGTTTCCCTAGGTGCCATAGCCATATTTCCTTAATAATTATTCATAATTTTCATAAGAAAAGTATAGAGTTCATGTTAAAGTATAGAAAATCAACATGTTCATGAGAAGAAAAAAAAGAAGGAAAAGAAAATCAAAAAATATAGGGGCTAAACCCTTATTTTTGTTATAGGAAAAGAATAAAAGAAAAATAATAAAAACAAATTAGTATATAAACCCAAAAATGAATACTTTAGTTTAATAATGCCTATTTTATAATTATAATGTCAAAAAAGAAAGAATTAAAAAATATTTTGCAATGCATAGTACAGAACTGCTTGGCGATTAGGCGAGGCGAGCCTCAAAAGGCGCCTTGTCACCTAGGCGTCACCTTGACAACTATGGACTCGATACAGGCTGAAACTTTGGCTCTACTTCAAGGTTTAAAGATGGCTGAACAGATTGGTACAACAGATTTAGAAATAGAAGGAGACTCACTGCTGGTCATTTCTTGGGCTAAATACATCACATCAGCACCTTGGAAGCTCAAATTTATATACAGAGAAATTGACATAATTGCAAGGAGGTTCAACTCTCAGTTTGGTTGGGTCTATAGGACTGCAAATGGGTTGGCGGACACCCTAGCAAAACAGGTGGCAAATAGATCTACCTTGTACTAGGCAGAACTGTAGATGTTTTGTAGTGTTTGCAGATTTGCTTAATGCATTCTGCAACCTATAACTTTTGTATTTCAATATTTCACTTTTATTAATAAAAATCTTCTTGCTGATAAAAAAAATGATAGAGATACTATGAGATGACTTAACCAAAAATCAACTTTGTAATATCCATGGGTGTGAATCCTTTCACAATCTACACAGAATCAGTCCGTATATGTTTAACAAAAAAAGGGGTGACGTATTTTGAAACTTATTTTCAAATATCAAGAATGACACCTTTTTTGGATGGTGTTGGTGATTTATGATCTTTCATCATTGTATCCCACCTCATCTAGATCTGATTTATGATCTTCATCATATCAGTATCGTCATGTAAAATTGGTCCATACTCGTGAAGAGCAAATTTTTTCCCCAAAAGACAAGCAACAAATTTCAATTTATGATAACCCAAAATAGGTGATTGGAAGCCCTCAAAGAATATCAAAACAAACATTGAACTACAATAAAAAGCCTCTAGTTACAACAATCAATACTAATGAAAACCATTTTTTGTGTTTGTCGCATATATCATCCACCGTGAGAAAACAAATAATAAACAATTTGAAACAAAACCCAAAATCAAACAAAAAGAGAAAGAATTGAGTACTAATCGTCGTTTAAGGAGCTGCTGGTTACCTCAAAGAATAATAAGGAGCTTGAAACTGATCATGCTCCTTATCGTCGTTTACAAGCTGCTTGTTACCCTGACCAAGTACTGAGTACTTTTTTTCCACTTCTCTTCCTATATTCCTTCTTCTCAAAAAGGGCAAAATAGGATTTTTAAAATTTTAAATGGTCCTTTTCATTGATGGAAGGTATGTTTAAGTCCTGAGGGATTAGACCACAAGGTATGTTTTAGTCTTTTTGAAAAACTTATGGTTCATTTTAGTCAATTTATGAAAACTCAGGGTATGTTTAAGTCTTTTACCCATTTTAGTACTCAATTTTAGAAAGGTGTGAAAAGAGATTGGGTGCATGAAAAAGGAATTATGTCTCTTTGGGAGGTAGAATTACTTGGTAAAATTCATGCTTTCTAATTTGCTAATTTATTTTCTTTCAGTCTTTAGGGTTCCACTAAGGGAAGCATAGAAATCCCCAAAAGATAACTTTTGTTACAAAAAGACCCAAGAGACCAAAACCCAACAGATATGAACCCAAGAGACCAAAATACTCCTGGTCCCAAACTGTCAACAAAGCCTACCCCCCAAAAAAAGAATTTGGGATCCTACTACAAAAACATTCAAAACAGAATACATTCACGTTTTTTTTTTTTTTTCATTTTTTCTTCTTTTTTTTGGCCTCATCACATGGTGTTGAAAGCAATCTGTTGGGATTGGGTTTGGGCATTAAAGATATTCAAAGGTTCTATGGTGGACTTCTGCCATGAGAGGGTGGACCGCAATCGACAAATCTGCACTTCATAGCACAGACAATGATGTCATGAACCCCTCTGGAAAATTCTGTCAAGCTAAATTTTGGTAATTCGTAATTTCTTTCTGGGTGTTGGTTAGGGGTTGGAGTATAATCAAAACCAGCAATGTTTGCAATTATTCTAGCTTACTTGAGATACAAGTATGTCTATTCAAGAAAAGCCAATTTTTTGTCTTTAATAAAGACTTAAGTGAACCATAGAGGTTTGCAACTTTGCAAAATATGCATTTTGTGTTAGCTGAAGAGTCAATGAACTCTCTTTTTCTCTTTTGCCTCAGAATTTCCCATATTTGGAATTCTATTACTTATTTCTTTAGATGTCTTCGATCCATCACAACTCTATGAGGGAGGTTACTTGGCCTTCTCACTTATTGAGCAGTAATAGATATACTCTTTAGGATATGTTTCGTTACACTATTTGTTTGGCAATTTGGAAATAAAGAAGCAAAAGAACCTTTGTAAGTGATGGTGGACCTTTGCTGCACTTCTCTCTGCATGATCTGCAGTTTGATGAGTTGTGCTTTTGTTCTTGGTGGTTTCAAAGGTTTCAAGCATAGGCTGCTGATCAGAGAAAAAAGGGTTTCAAGCATAGGCAAGCAAATTGGGCTTCAACAGGTAGGGGTGGAAAGGGTCTCTAAGCTAGTTATATCCTGGGCAAATCACAAAACTCCAGGTGCTTGTGCATACAGACACACTTTTAGGGAAACCGGTAGCTTAATGAAGGATATAGGCACTACCTTCAAGTGGATTAGGACTGCAAATGGGATAGTGGATGCATTAGCAAAGTAGGAGGTTTATAGGCAGCAACTGTTTTGGGCAAAGTTGTAATTGCTTTACTGTCTTCAAAGCGGTTATTTGATATTCTTCCAACAGTTATTTGTACTGTTCATGACTAATCAAATTAAAAAAAAATGATTTCAAGCATAGAGTTTTTTTTTTTTTTTTTTCAAGAGAATGGTTTGTCATATAGTCTTTATTTTGGTGTTGATGAGTCATTTTCATATCTTCCTACTTGATCTTTTGTTTTTGGTTTCCTCCCCAACTATACTTTTATCAATGAAAGAAACATAGATGCATTTATAAATATTGTGTTACACATCAGATTTTTCCTTTTTCCAAATAAAATAGAATTACAGTATCTGTGCTCTTTAATTTATTCACGGAAACTGGTTGTTTTATTTCAGAACTATTGCGTGTTATCAGAAGACTGAATATGAAAGAACAATGGACTGACAAAGTACTTCAGTATTTAACTTTGTGCACTCTTCAATTAGCATTATCTGATAATGCACGTGCTCAGAATCACTTCAGAAGCATTGGGGGACTAGAGGTGCTTTTGGATGGACTTTCCCTTCAATCAAACAATGTATTGGAGTCCACAAATACCTTCTGCACTGATAACGAGAGGTTATTAGTTGAAATCACATTTCTTGCAGCCTTTCTCTTGCATTTCAGTTGCTTATTGGTTATGCATTTAATGGGCTGCAGTGTACAAAAAATTGATCACCAGCCTAGTTTATGATTGAATGAATTGATTGGACAATTTAGTTTGCTTCTCATGACTTCACTGTGATGTTTTCAGTTGGATTTCATTTTGTAAACTTCTTCATAAATATCATTCTAGTTTATTGATTGAGGGAATTAGATAGTTAAGTTTAATTCTCACAAAATAATTTTGTTTTCCCAAAAAAGTTTAATACTTGTTACTTCATTGTTATGCACCAACCCATGTTGATATAGACCAAATTGTTGAACCAATGGCTTGCCCCTTCAAGGATTAGTTCTTTCATTGATCATGGAATCATGTTGGGAAGTTATTCTAGACATTGCATGCTTCTGCTTATGTTTGAATTGATGTTGAAAAACATGGAGGTGTGAGGCAGGCACCAAGGCCCTTAGTTAGGCATACACCTTTGTCAAGTAACATAAAATAGAATAACAAATCAAGAAGAAAATAAGAAGAGGAAATAGAGAAAACACCAAGATTTAATGTGGTTCGGCTTGGTAGCCTACATCCACAGGAAGAGAGCAAAAAATATCCACTATGAGAACTGAGAAGAGATACATGGCTGACCTCTCTATAGACTCACAACAAAACATCCACTAGCTCCACCCTAATCCCACACAACCAATGGCTTAAATAAGCAAAAGGCCAAATTATACCAGAATTTCACACATGCCCCTCTTCCTCCCATAAATACATACAAGTCCCCAAAATTTATCAGCATTGCAAATATACCCCTATAACCTCCAAAAACCCAAATACAACCAAATACAATATATCTCTCAACAACCTTAAGGCCTGAGGCTCAGGCCTCATGAGTTACCAAGTTATATTTTTTTCTTGGTAATTATGAGTAAATTTGTAAAAAAAAAGAGGGGAAATGACCTCAATACAAGAGGGAAGCTGGAAGATTTCAAATCTTTACAAGAATAAACTGTTCTTCCTCGCTATGAAAAATGATAGCAATCCACCTATTACAGAAATTAGAAATCTGATCCCCTCAAATTTCTGTTTCTCTTATTTTCAATCAAACCAAACATAACATAAGGATTAGAATCCATGAATTTATTATGTGAACTTCGATCAGAAGGATTTCTTTGATGTTTTGCAGGAACATGTGGCCTTGATTGAGGTAGACGTACGAAAGGTGGGAAAACTAGAAGAACGAAAGAGGGTGTTGGGGGCAAGCTTAGTTGGGAGATTCGTTGGAATAGAATTTGATGTGGAGAACTAGGCAGTGGTTGAGTGGGGAAGGGAGAAAGTATTGGGCGTTGGAAAATTAAATGGGGTACTATTTCTATTTATGTTTCACAACAAAGAAATAGCAAAGGGGATTTTGGAGCTGGAACCGGTGCACTATTTGCACGGAGAAGGGTAGTGTGGATTGATTGGATATGGTGCAGCTATTGGTGGAGGTGGAGGAGTTCTTAGAAATTTTGAGTTTCGTTGATTTGTGGTTTCGGGCGAGAAATATGACTTGAGGATTATGGTGGAGGGGGAGGACAATACATTCTTGAGTTTCTCTCGGGATAACTACAACATTGTTCTAGTGGAGAAACCGGCGAGGGGAGAGGTATATCGAGAGGTTCAGGGACTAGGTGCAGAGTTGAGGGAGACAATATGCCAATGCAAGGAGGAAGGAGGCAAGGAGATGGGAGCCTTGAAGGGCAAAAAAGGAAAATCACAAGAAAAAAGGGGCAAAGGAAGGACACGTGGCAAGCGGGGGTGAAGGAAGAAAGACAAATAAAGGTTTAAAAGATAAAGGGGAGGGAAAGACTCCAGGCTTACGGGAATAGGAATCACAGAAGGAAGTGGTACACTTGGAAAAAATCTTCAAAGGTGAACAAATTGAGGAGATCAAAAAAGAGAATGGAGGGGGTGGAATGGGCATAGGTGGTAACTAGTTACGAGCAGCATAACACGCCTTAGGCTAAGAAAAGGAGGAAAGCCAGAGGTTGTCGTCGTTGACAACCTCCACTAGGGAACTTTTGGTTGACCTGCAGCTCAAGATAACTTAGAAAGATTAGGCTCACCTCAAAGAGAAACTACATTGAGATAAGGGACTCCAGTGGCTGTGCAAGATGTTCAAAGCCAGCAAGACACAAGCGATCCGACTAGAGTTTGAAAAGACCCTGATCAAAGTTCCTCCCATCTCCAGCCTAGGTCATTGGAGAGGAGACCCAATTCTGTGGAGGTAGAAGAGAGGGGTGTCCTTGATGGAATAGAAGCTGTAGGGGTCTACAAGCTTAAAGAGGTAAGTCCTTTTGATTCTCTTCCTGCTAATTCTCTTCCCTAGTTTCTATTCTCTAGATGAGAGAAGAAGAAGAGGAGACTTGAAGGGAGAGGACTGGGGGGGAAGAAGTGAGGGGAAGTGGGAGGAAAAGGAAGTGGCGGGACGGGGAGGTAGCGGGTGTTTAACAAATAAAGTTTAGGGAAAATTGCAGATTAGTATCCTGTACTTTGGGCCTAGTCTCAATTTGGTCCATGAACTTTAAAATGTGTCAATCTGGTACCTGAACTTCCAAAACGTGACAATTTAGTACCCATTGTTAACCAGCCGTTAAGTGGCATGTGAAAGGATGTAAAGGCCCTTCAGCTGTCAGTTAGTCATCAAAGGTTATTGCATCTTGGATATTGTTTGTTCTTAAACCAGAGCTTGCTAGTTTAAGCTGTAGAGACTAATCTATGTCTCTTACATCTTCTTTCCTTTTTTGGCCCTTGGGACCACCCTTTTATGTTGTAACTTATGTACAATATCTTTTGTTTTATTATTTCTTGTAAGACAAGGACATAACTGTCCTTTCCATAACATTGCATTATCTCATATATAAGTTAATTATTTCTGGGCGTGGGGTTGAAGAGAGAACACACCCTTTTCACTCTCAACTCATTCTTCTCTGATTTGATCCAAGTTGACATGGTATTAGAGCAGGTTTTTCAACCTGTCCTTGATTGACATCCTTTTAGATCTGAGATCGACTCATCTTCAGCTTTGGATTTCGTATGTTGCTGTACTGATCTGCACATCTCTACTGCTATTTCTCTGGAAGCTTGCCATAAGAAATAGGGTTTCTTCATTTTCTCTCAATCGGCTACTCCAATCACTGTGAAACTTCAGATCTGAAGTTGCCCAGGTCAGATCTATATAGATCTATAATTTTTTTTTTTGGTTTGGATCCCTTTTGAAGAGTGTTCTGCCCTCTTCTTGTTCGACAGTCAAGAAAACTTACCTTTTTTGGACTGTTATCAGTTCGAGAAGACCGTGTGATTGGTTTCTTTATTGGATTTTGATTCCTCTCTGTGACGTGTGGTTGGACACACTTATTCCATCGAGTTTTGGACTTTCTTGAACCTTCGGCTGGTCTATTTTCTCAGTTTTCCTTGCCTACTTTGCTGAAATGGCCATGGAGAAAAGAGATATTCTACCAGTAAAGTTCAATGGAACAGAGGACTGAATCTGGGCTGATCAAATCAGATCTGCAACTGGTACAACCCTAAAGTTTTCTTTCTTCTTTTATTTCTTTCCTCTGTTGTGTACCAAGTGGAGAGCAAATGAATCCAAACTACTGAATGTCGGCAGACTTTTGTGAGGGTTATATCTTTTATTTGTTGGATCGTGTGATCCTGTACCTATGAAAAGGTGACTGTAGGTCGTAGATGACCTGTTCTCTCTGCTTGTTAGTCTAATTTCATGTGTGTTAGGATCTCTCTTATTGATTAATGCTGTGGTGGAACTTACACGTTATTGATTAATGCTGTGGTGAAAATCAGTCTCGTCATAGTTCTTCTTTGGAAGTTGGTGCTGTTTGTTTTTGTGCTCAGATCAAGTCCAGAACTGAATTGTTGTGTGTGGAGCTTTTGTCGATATAAGGAGGGATCAAATCAGAATACTATTCTCTTGTGCTTACCATGTCGTCTGAGAATTCTGCTACTTAAGAGATTTTAGGGAGCCACAATGGAATGAGTGGGAGAATGGATATGAGTTTCCCCATGGTTGTTATTCCCTTTGATGGTCTGAACTACCTTGAGTGGTCTAGGGGAATAAAATTCTACATCACTGCTAGGGGGAAAATAGGATACATCAATGGGAGAGTGAATGAACCGAAGTACGGAAGTGCTGAATATGATAGGTGGGAACCAAGAGAATAGTATGGTGATGTCATGGCTCTTGGTTTTCCATGCTGCCACAGGTAAGGAAGACTTTTATGTGGGCTGAAACTGCTTGTGAGATATGGGAACAAGCAAAGTCCACCTATTCAGAGAAGAGACACTATGCCAAGATATATCAACTGCAAGCTGAATCCTCTACTTGCAAGCAGGGGGAGAGGAGTCTCTCGATGTATTATTCTGATTTGACATCGATATGGAAAGAACTTGGATCACTACCAGAATGTGAATTGGAAGTGTGATGAAGATGCAAAGGCGTATAAGTCACTTGTATCTCAGCAACGGGTCTTTGCCTTCCTCCTAGGGCTGAATCCTTCATATGAGTCCATCAGGGTGTAGATCTTGGGTAGTAAAGACTTGCGATCAGTTCAGGAGGTGTATGCCTTAGTGTAGTCATACGAGAGTAGAAGAAGTGTGACGAATTGTGTAGAGGGGGAGTCAGTTGCCCTAGCTGTTCGGGGAAATTCAGATACAAATGTTGGAGGTGCTTTTAAGAAAGGTGACTTTCAGAAGAGAACAGATAATAAGAGTAAACTTTGGTGCACTCACTGGTAGAAGACACGGCACACGAGAGATACATGTTGGGATCTCCATGGAAAACCTAAATGGGCACAGGATTTGGGTAAGAAGTCAACACCTGATCAGGGCAAGATACCAAGCCAGCAGAATCAGAAAAAGTATAACTCAGCTAATATGGCGTCGACATAGACTAGTCCATTGGTAACTCAGGAGAGGCATTCCCAATTCTGACCCTAAGGAAGAAATTATCAACTCTTTTCGTGACCATTTGGAATTGTATGGTAGGACTCTCCGCCAGATGGATTCTAGTCCTAGTCCCTCTACCTCTTTCGCGTCTACGTCAGGTAACGCTGCCACTGCGTTCCATGTGTCATCTCATACCGCTAATTCTCCTTGGGTTATTGATTCCGGAGCCTCAAACCACATGACCGGTAAGTCAAATTTATTTCAGACATATAACCTTCTCTCTGGGAGAGATAAGGTGAGACTAGATGATGGTTCTTTCTCTACCATAGCTGGCCAAGGTACTATACCTCTCCCACTTGGCCTTACCCTTTCTAATGTACTGCATGTTCCGAAATTACCTATAAATTTGTTGTCTATTAGTAGTATAACTCACTCCTTGAACTGTTCAGTCACTTTTTTTCCGTCTTCATGTGTGTTTCAGGATTTGGCCTCGGGGAAGACGATTGGTAAAGGAAGCATGGTGGATGGTCTCTACGTGTTGGAGAATAAAGTCTTGTGACTACAGAGTCCATGAGTTTGTCAAGTGAGAGTCAAGCCTATTTATGGCATAATCGTCTTGGTCATCTTTCTTTTGAATCATTAAAAGTTATGTTCCCAAAGTTGTTTGAGTCATTGTCAGTGAGTCAGTTACAGTGTCAGACATGTCAATTGAGTAAACATTGTAGAAGTTCTTTACCTTTGAGAAATAAAAGATCTGAATTTCCATTTCATATTGTTTATTCTGATGTTTGGGGCCCTGTTACTCTACCCACTGAGGCTGGATATAAGTACTTCATTACCTTGATTGATGATTACTCTAGATACACTTTGGTTACCCTATGCGATGTAGAGATGAAGTGCCAAAATTGTGAAAGACTTTCAACGCATGGTGTTCACTCAGTTCCAAACTGAAATCCATATTTTCCAGTTGGACAATGCGAAGGAATACTTCCATAGTGATCTCACGGAGTTTTTTGCTTTGAGTGGGTCACTTTAGCGAAGCTCTTGCGCCAGGACACCCCAACAAAATGGCGTTGTTGAACGAAAGAACCATCACCTTCTCGAAGTAGCTCGTGGCTTATTAATTCATGTGAATGTGCCAAAACATTTTTGGATGGATGCAGTTTTGTGTGCTACATACATCATCAACCGTATGCCATCTCGGTTACTAGAGTACAAGGCCTCACATCAGCTTCTATTTCCTATAGCTCCGTTGTCCACCATTCCGATGCGTGTTTTTGGGTGCCGTTGCTTTGTCCATAACTTGTCCCCTACTCGAGGTAAGCTTGATCCTTGGGCTATTCCTTGTGTTTTCCTTGGTTACCCTTTATCTCAAAAGGGGTATCACTGTCCTACCTCTCACAAGTACTATGTCTCCATTGATGTATCCTTCTTTTTGAATCAAACTTTCTTCTCGGTTTCTCCTCAGGGGGAGAGTAGGGTTGAGGAGAAACAGGCGGCTCAAACTCAAGTACCTCCTTTACCCGATCCTCCTCCATTCCGGGTTTTTCATCGTCGCCATAAAAGCCAGCAGAGCTAAAGAGCCATGGAACCTGACACTATGCAACCAACATCATTGGATTCACCAGAGGCAGTTCCGTCTCATCAGCCAGGTACACTTGCTCCTATTGATATGCTTGTTCCTCTCAATGTTGATTCACCTGTCATCAATGATCTTGATATTCCTATTGCTAAGAGAAAGAGTGTTAGGTTTTGTACCACTAATCATCCTATCTCTAATTTTGTGTCCTATGATCACGTTTCACCTTCATTCCGTGCATTCCTCTCTTTTGTGGATAGTGTCCCCGTTCCTAAAAATGTGGCAGAAGCTTTATCTAAACATGAATGGACAGATGCAATGCAGGAAGAAATTGATGGATTACACAAAAATGGCACTTGAGAGTTGGTGGACCTTCCTGAAGGGAAGGACCAGTGGGTGTTCACAGTGAAACACAAGGCTGATGGAACTGTTGAAAGCTACAAGGCTAGACTGGTAACAAGAGGTTTTACACAGGTATATGGAGTGGACTATGCAGAGACTTTTGCTCTAGTAGCCAAGATGAACTCTATCAGGATCCTTCTTTCATTGGCAGCAAATCTTGATTGGGAACTTCACCAATTGGACATAAAAAAATGCTTTCTTGAATGGTGACTTGGAAGAGGAAGTGTACATGACCCAACCTCTAGGTTTCTGTGCCAAAGGCAATGAACAAAAGGTGTGTAGGTTAAAAAAATCTTTATATGGGTTGAAACAATCACTTCGGGCTTGGTTTAGTAAGTTCCATTTAGCAGTTCAAGAGATGGGGTTCAAATAATGCCAGTCAGATCACACTCTATTTGTGAAAAGAGGTGAAGGGAAAATTGCGGCTCTTATTGTGTATGTGAATGACATAATGATCACAGGAGATTGGGAGGCTGAAATACGGAGACTAAAAAAATTCTTAGCCACTCAATTTGAGGTGAAACATTAGGCCCCTCACGTTATTTCCTTGGAATTGAAGTCGTCCGCTCTCACAAGGGCATCTTTATTTCCCAACGGAAGTATTATTAGGTCTACTAGAAGATACAGGCAAGTTGGGGGTAATACCAATTGACTCACCAATTGAATCTAATCATCAGCTGGGAGACAGTCAGGGAGAGCTTTTGAAAGATGTGAAGAAGTTCCAGAGACTCGTAGGGAGACTCTTGTATTTGTCTATGACCAGGCCTGATATTGCTTATGCAGTGGGTGTCCTTAGTCAGTTCATGCACAACCCTAGGACAACTCACTTTGAAGCTGCAGAGAGGATCCTTAGATACCTCAAGAAGTTTCTCAGAGCTGGTTTGTTGTTCTAGAAACATGGTCACTTAAAGGTGGAAGTATATACTGATGCTGATTGGGCAGGAGTAGTCGATGACCGAAAGTCTACCAGTGGGTATTGTGCCTTTGTAGGAGGAAACCTGGTCACTTGGAGAAGTAAAAAAGAAAGTGTGGTGGCTAGATCTAGTGCTGAAGCAGAATATAGAGCAATGTCTCATGGGGTTGCTGAAATCATGTGGATAATAAATTTGTTAGGTGAATTGGGTTTTGCAGTGAGCAATCCTATGTCACTCTACTGTGACAATAAAGCTGCCATCAATATTGCTGCTAATCCAGTCCTTCATGATAGGACGAAACACATTGAAGTGGACAAGCATTTTATTAGAGAGAAACTTGTAAATGGAGAAGTGTGTACCCCATATGTCAGCTCAGAAGAACAACTTGCAAATATCTTCACCAAAGGTCTTCATCATGTGTGGCACAATGATTTGTGTGACAAGTTGGGCATGATTGACATCTATGCTCCAACTTGAGGGGGAGTGTTGAAATAATTTAGTTATTTGTGTTAGGGTCTGTTTGGCTAGTTAAAGCATTTTTTTATTTCTATTATTTCTGTTATTGTACTCACTTACAGCAGGGGCACAAGGGTCTTTTCCCTTCTTATTTTTGCCGCCCTATATAATATAATAAAAGATGGCGCCGCCAGCACTGTTTTATTGCTCCAAGCTTTTTCTTCTTCCTTTCTTCTCCTTTCTCTCCTCTCCTTCTCTTCTCTACTTCCTCATATTTCAGTTGGATTTGTTGTCAAGATTTCCCATCACTCTAGTTTGTTTCTACCCTTTCTTGTTCATCTTTCTCCATTTTCTTTGTCCCTAATCATTTCCTATACTTTCTCTAATTTGCGGCCTTAACTATGGAATCAACAAAACTTTTATTTCAATATTTGTCGCTGGCTGGCAATTAGGTGTTAAAAATTTTGGAGTTTGGTGGAGGTTTTATCTATCTCACAAGGAGATTTCCTAAGTTTGATAATTTCGTAGGAAAAACTTCGAAGTCTTATCTATCAAATCTTGGAGTAAGTTTAATGATTGAGGCCTGAGGGCTTTCCTTTTTCATGGAATGAAGACAGTGATGAGGGCATAAAGCTGGTCCGAATCTAGTTTGTTGGTAAGGGTCAATCAAAGCCACTTTGCATACCTGCAGGAAAGCAGGATGGAGGGTTGTGATACTTCTTGGAGGAGGGCTTGTCTCTTGAAAATAATGGAGAGACCTCCAAGATGGAAGAGAACAGGAAAATTGTTGGAGCTGGATGGTTGGGTAAAAGGAAAAGCCCACATGAATGATAATGATCTCAAGAAGGTAGGGGGGGAATAGAGTACTTAGCTTCTCAAAAGTGTGCTATGTTAGGTTATGAGAAGAAACATTGATTTGCAAGGTGGAAGAGAGGTTGGTCTTTTAACATTATTGTTGGTGATGGAGAATGTTGCAGTGGTTCTAAATAAACTAGAAGGTGATGCAATTTCTCTACCAGTTTCAACGTAAGGGAGGTTCAGGCTGATCCCCTAGAGGAAAGAGGTGAATGCTGTAAAATGGAGAAGAGCTGTCTTGGAGGTAAGAATTATTTCCATTTCACCTCTGGAACCATCTGGTTTTACGATCCATTGGGGAGTGTTGCTTGTGAATTTATTGAAGTGTGCAATAAGATGACAAGCCTGCAAAATGTGAGATGGGTAGTGATTAGGGTGCGTGCTAACACCCCATAGCACATACCCAAGATGGTCAAGGTTAAGGAAGGAAACCGGGTGTTCATGGTGGTGATTGAATTTTTGGTGGTGTAGTGACTGACTGGTAGACAAGTCATCTTCTCATTTACTGAAAATTGATGCTTTTGGCTTGTGTAAGGATGATGACAATTGTGGAGAAAGGGCTGCAAGTGGATCTAGAGAAGGTGGAGGTAGTGTCTAGACTGTTGGTCAAAGTTACACTTTGGACCTGGATTCAAATGGGAACATTTCAATTAAAGAGGGAGGGGGGGATTTCATGTAATGCCATATTTATGTTTGAGAGATTTGGATTTCGTAATAAAGAAGGTGGTGGTAATAGAGGAATGGTTGGGGGAGAAGGAAGTGCTAATTGAAAAGAGAAGGTTCCAGAAGAGGGGGGGAGGTAAAGAATAAAGAAGTGGTGAACTGAAAAGAAGCAATGGGTCAAAGCCTCTTGTAGAGAACACTGATGTGGGCCCCACAGCTATGGTCCCACTGTGTTCGTAGGGTAGAATGTGTTCTAGTCATCCTAGGATCTGCCCTTAGTATTTACATAACAAATAGAACACAATAAAACTGAAATAATAGATTGACCACCAGCTAACCCTAGGATGACTAGAACACTGTTATGGACGCATTCGTGGGGAAGAAGTACCGCCGCCGGTAGCAGCAGTAACGTGGGACCCTCATCAGATTATCTAGCTAGCCACAGTTCATCTTACCTTATCCTTATCTTATCTGCTTTCTTACTCTTATCTTATTTGTAAGCAGTTTAGTTAGTCTTATCTATCTTATCTGTAAGCAGTTTAGTTAGTCTTATCTAGGAGTCTTATCTATCTTATCTGTAAGCAGTTTTGTTAGTCTTATCTGGGAGTCTTATCTATCTTCTCTGTAAGCAGTTTAGTTATCAAGGAGTCTTCCTACAAGGACTCTTACCTCTTGTAATCTCCTATTTAAGGAGCTGAAATTATTGAATAAAGATATCAAATTTCCAATCAAAAAAGAGAGTAAAAGGAGAGTTCGGTGATCTCTTGGACAAATTACCCTCTAGGACGCCAAGATAGGTTCAGTTAGGAAGGGGAGGAACAAGGGAAAACAGGAGCTTTTCCCCGTGGACCGACCCGTGACACGATCCTATTCCTGGGCCCATAACAAACACATTCTACCCTACGAACACAGCGGGACCATAGCTGTGGGGCCCACATCAGTGTTCTCTACACCTCTTAACCAAATCGAGGCTGACCAAGCGAGTGGTGAATTGAAAGAGAATGGGAAAATTGGTCTCGATTTTTTTTTTTTAATTTTTGGTAAAAGGGTAACAACAATGAAGGAAGAGATTAGCAGAAAGGCTTAATGGTTGGAATTAATACTGGTCATGGCAACTCTCAAGATAAAATACCAGATCATTTTGGAAAAACAAAATTTGAGAAACATTAGGAACGATTGAAAGATAACTTTGATGAAGAAAAGTTTTCTTCTGATACCAGTTATTGTGAGCTTTGCAAGCAGAAGAGGTGATCCAACCAAGACAAATATTGTGGGGGAAATAGACACTTTCAGTGTGCTAATCATTTTTAAATGGAGGGCAGGATGGTTCAGTAGTGGCTGCAGTAATGTCTAATGGTGGGCAGAGTGCTAATCGTTTTTAAATTGAAATTAAATTTTATTACTTTATATGAAAATATTTTTTATAATTAAAATAATATTTTTGATTAATTATTAAATTTTACTTGAGTTTTATTATTTGTCTTATTATATTATTTATTTTTTCTCTTATTAGTATTTATGATATTTTTTACTCGTCTTATTTCAATGTTTAAGTTTTAACTTAAACATAATATTTTAATACATTGATGAAAATTAAAATATAATGTGTTTAGAAGGTAGAGAGAGAGAGAGAGATAAAGATAGAAATAGATGGAGAGAGATATAAGGTGGGAAGGAGATGCTAGAATTAGATGGTTTATTGGGCATGTGAGATATTTCCTTGTTTTAAACCTAGACCTATCCCTAAACCTTTAACCAGTCCTTCATATTTGCTTAACCAACCTTTTAGGCCTTATTTTGGATCACTTTTAACTTTTACCCATTTATCAGTTTCTCTTTCCCCTTGTTTTCTTTAAATTTAGAGCTCTCCATGTTCTGTCCATCCCGTTTTGTTGGGAATCACAATCTATGAGTTAAAGCAAGTTAAGGGCTTTGGCTGGGTGTTCCATAATTTAGTAATCGTTGTTCAGTTAGAAGATTTGTTGTTTTTCATGGTTTTGTTATCTATTTGCATAAGTCTGATCTCTTCAGTTAATGTGTTAGTGTTGAGGATGGTATCTTTATGTTATGAGTTATGGCATAGATAAGCTTGTTATTCTTCTTCTATTTGTACATGATAAACTTGCTTTGCTTTCAATTCCTGCATTATAATTATTTGATGCTTGTGACATTCATTTGCTGTTCTTCCACACTTCCATGTACTGATGTTTTGGATTAACCTCTATCTCAGAGAGGAAAATTGTTTTTCAGGTCTTTTTGAGCTTCAACTTCTGTCATTAGAAGTCCTCAGGGAGGCTGTGTATCCTTCAAACCGTTGACAGGATTTAGTTTCGAATTTTCATGAAGAATTAATGCACCTTACTAGTTTTCTTTGAGAAATTGCTGTGATATTCTTTTGTTATATAAAAATAGATGCTGTTGACCTTAACAACTATTTCAGTTTTGGAAATTTGAACAATTTGCAGTTTCTATGTGAGAATGGAAGAGTTCATAAGTTTTCAAATAACATCTGTTTACCTGCTTTCATGCTTCAAGACTTCAGGCAGCAGAGAATGGGCTCTGGACAAGCTGATTCTCAGATTCCTGTTTCAGACTCTGAAAAGGAGATCCCCAAAAAGTTTTTGGCATCAGGATATGTTATTCCATTGGATACTGCTCATTCTTTTTCTCAATATTGGGATCAGTATTCTATAAGATTAAGCAATATACTTTGTTCTTTCCTTCTTGCTCCCGAGGATATTAAATTTCAGAATGTTCAATCATCATTTGGTCGAGCTGCTGTTCCAGTTTCCTTGGTTTATTGGGAACTTTCGGTAAAATGGATTATGAAGGTTCTTCTGACCATTTTCCCTTGCATTAGGGCTTGTGCTAATCAAAATGTGCTGCCAAGCTATTTAAGGTGAATAATTAACTTATACACAAGAATTGCTAACTTCTCTTTTCCATTTTTTGTTGAGAGAATGCTTGTAATTCTATGGCTAGATTGCAGTTTTGTTTATTTCCTTTCTTTTTTCTTTCTTCTTTTTGTGGTTGTTGCCCATTTATGCCTGTTTTCTTATGATATTTCTTGATTTCCATCTCTGCAGGACTTTTTTGAATACTTTGCAGCATTGTACTCTTTATGCATTTAGAAGGGTTCTTATTTCTGCACCAACATTACTTAAAGTATTTCGGGAAGAGAGGATGTGGGATCTTCTATTCTCTGAGAACTTTTTCTATTTTGGACCAACTTCTGAAGAGCTCTTTGGGGAGTCCAGCATCTATTCTAAGGGAGTTCCAGGAAACGTGGAACTGTTTTTGACCTCTAGTTCCATTAATAATCAAATGAAAGCAACTGAAATTCAAATTCTTCAAATGGAAGTGGTATCATTTGTGGAGTTTACTGCAACATTTAATGGGATTGCACATAACTTGGTGGGTTCTTTTCCCTATTTCTTTATGATGTCCTTTGTGTTGTACTCTTCTTCATGTTTATATATGTTGTAAAGATCAAAAAGCATGCTAATAGGTTGCTTCTTTGGTGTCCACGCTATTTCAGTTGTTTAGATGGAGAGCTTTCTATTTAAGAGTTGTCTGGTCATTGTGAACATTGTGCCAGTCTTAACTGCTATGACATAATCTTGTACTGTGGAAAAGTGGTTTATTGAAGTTTGTTTATATGCTTTATGAACCTACTGGATATGGATGATGTCTTGTTCATGGACTAACATTTCCTTGTTATGTATGAGGCTATGAGCCTTCTCTATTTTAAAAGTGTGAGTGGGCTATGGAAGTTATGTGGTTAGAGTTTGTTTTATGGGTGTTTGCTGTTTGTTGCCATGGTATTTGTTAAGCTGATACTATTTAGGGTTTTGAAGTCTGTTTGATGGCAATAATTAGAGTTGGGTCCTGAATTATCAAGGACTTTTTTCTGAAAATGATTACTAAGGACCAATTCTGTTTGACAATTCTTGCATTTGATTCTTATTTTTCACTTGTGAGGTGACAATTCTGTTTGACCTCAAAACATTTCATCCATTTTGAAGCTTGCTGTGGTGGTCTAGTGCTTCTTATTTGAAGTCACTTGTGAGGTGTCTTGTGTAGCTGACCCCATATAGTTTGGATAAGGCATGGATGATGATGATGATTTGGGGTGTTTTTGTGTGGATGTCTGAAATTGTTATGGAACTAGACTTTTCATTTGCTTTGCTTTTCTAACCTCTTGCTAATCTATGTTTGTCTATTGTCCCCCATTATATACTTTTTGTTCTTTCTTCTTTTTCTTACCATGGGGAAATTACATGTCATGATTTGATGCAAATTGAAGGATCTAAAGGAGCATGTGCTTAGACATTAGACACCGATAACAATGTTTGTTTACCTTATCAATTGATCTAAAGGAGCATGTGCTTAAAACTTAAAAATGAACTCAGTGAGGAACCTAGTGATTTATCCATTTCCATTTTGTTTTGGAGCAGCTACAGTAATCCAAACCAGTGAAGAAGGAAGAAGAAGATGAGGAAGAGGACAAGAGAAAGAGAGAACAGGAGGGTTTAGTCGAAACTGATTAGTCACCCATTCAGTCGACCCCCTTATGTTTATTAGGTTCTAATTACACTTACAAAGACTAAACTGCCCACACTTAAGTGTGGGGCAGAGTGCTCTAATAAAACAGCCACATAAGCAAAGTACTTAACTGACATGAGATTACTAAACTACCCCTATTCGGCTCACTCTAACACTCCCCCTCAAGCTGGAGAATATATGTCATATAATCCCAGCTTGTTATATAGATGGTTCACTTTCCCTGAGTTTAGAGCTTTTGTAAACAAATCTGCCCATTGATCATTCGAGCCCACATGTTCTGTGTTTATCTCTCCAGCAAGGACCTTCTCCCTCACAAAGTGGCAATCAACCTCTATGTGCTTTGTTCTCCAGCGAGGACCTTCTCCCTCCGATGGCTTTTCATCTCTTACATGCTTTACTTTCTTCTTTGCCTTGAGAAACACTTCCACTGATTTAGCCCATGGAACATAGTTCTCCCCATTCAGCTTAATTGAGGTCATTTGTACCCCTAGGTAGTCGGAGGAAATTACCACATTAGGTTTCTGATCATTGTAGCCATCTCCTATTGCTGCCATTGTACTCTTTCACAGTTGCCTCTAACCTTATTTCTCAGCTACAAGCTGATTGATGTTGTTCACAGTTTGATACTTCAGCACCTATTGCAGCCCCTAAACACAACAGTGGGAGCACACACTTGTTCTTTTTCACACTACTGCTGACTTCACACACCTACGACCCACATAAGCATCACAAGCACCACAACACAGTCAAACTGCTACACCCAGTTCAGATTTGTTTAACACACTTAAGAGGGCATTACACGACCACAAGGAGCTTGGCAAGGTCACTGCATTCCACCTTACACCACTTGGCCACCTACAGCAGCCCTAACACCACTCAACAACTCACAGCAGCCCTACACCATTCGGCTACTGCACACACAACCCTTCTTAGGGCAACAATGAACCTAGTTCTCTAGGTTCTAATCAGTACTAACTGATTCTTGAAGGTTCCTACCTAGAAATACCAGCAACACAAAAGGACTGTAGAGAAGATGGGCCGAATGGCCCATAGACTGTCATTTTATGTTATGTTATGTTTCTCTCTGTTGTGGGCCTTATTCTGGGTCCATACTCTGTAATATTCTGTTTTTTGTATTTTCCTGCTCACTCAAGGGCCTCTCTGTAATTTGTCAAAGATTAACTTATTAATAAGATGTTTAGAGTGTTAGAGAGGGGTAATGTTCGAACCTCTCATTCTCTAACACTCATTGCAGCAGCTCTCTCTCTTCTCTTCCTCTCTTGTTTGCTGTTTTGCTGTTTTGCATCTAATCTCAAACAGTTCCATACATCAAGTGAACTATTTTTCAACTTGGTATCAGAGCGGGTCGTTGCTTGGCGTGTCCCTCATGTGGTTCTAGTTCAGCCAACTGCATGAGGAGGTTCTAGGGCTGAATGTTTACAGTCATTCGCCTGGTTCTTGGAGGTCATTGGAGGGTGCCCAAGTTTCTATACACTTGGAGAAGGGTTCGGTGACCAGGAGGAATCAGAGAGCAAGTTTTTTAGCCTGATTTGAAATCAGAGAAAAGGGATTTCGAAGCTAGCTCAGAGAGCAAAGTGTTCAGCCTGGTTTGAAGTTCAAACCAGAGATACTGTAAGTTGTTTTCTCAGTTCTTTGCTGAGTTATTTTTGTTATTTGGGAGGACTGTTAAAGCATTCAAAGCACACCTCCATTCGGCCCACTGTTGCTGGACTGATTTCTGGGTTATTCTAGAAGTGTGGTTCGGCTGTTATTGGGCTTCCAAACTGCTGAAAAACTGATCTAAATTAAGTGGTACAAGCCTCTACTTTAGTTCAGCTGCTTCTTGGACCTAGACAAAGTGTTCTTGAAGTGATTTCTGCTTGTTAACAGTGAAGTGTTGACTGTTGCATATATATTGTTTGTAAAAAGTCCTCTTAGGTACTGTGGACTGTTTTTCTTTGTTCTCCTTGGAAAATTACTGTTGGGAACCAAGAATACATATTGTTTGGAGGCCTGCTGATTGTTCCTTGAAGGCTGAATCAGGGTTTCTTCTCTTTGAAAGTGCTGCCACCGAACTTGGTTCTCACGGCTGTCAGTTCTGAACTGAGTTTGTGTGCTGCTGTGTTTGCTACTGTTTCAACTCAATCTGAGTTCTTTGAAATCAAATCACTTTTAAAGGCCTGCCGAAACCTTAATTGAAGCTGTTACATAATGGACTTCTCAAAAATTGAGAACAAGAGCACTGCTGAATATGGACATAATTTGGGAACTACAACTGATTCCTTGTTGGCTGTAACTACAGTTAAATTGGATGGAACCAATTATTTGGCCTGGTCACAATCCGTAAAAATTCATATTTGCAGTAGAGGAAGGTAGGAGGAAAGTGCAGGTTCAAGGGGTTAGTATCAATGATCATTTTGCAAATATGGGAATCAAACCCAAAGGAGTTACAGGAGCTCCCAGTGGCACAGGAAAGAAGGAGGTGGTGTGTGAATATTGCAAGAAGCCGAAACACACTAAGGACAAGTGCTGGAAATTGCATCCCAGTCTTGTTCCTATCCGATTCCAGAAGAAGAATGACAATAGAAAGACAGGAAGTGCATATACTGCCACAAGTATAGATATAGAGTTTGAGTCTGCAAGTGCACAATTGGCAGCCATGAAAGCTGAATATGAGAAGTTTGGAAGGATGATCAGCCAGCTTGAAGGTGTAACTTCATCATCCCACCCTTCTGGAAGTCCAGCCACCACTGCATTTGCTCACTCAGGTATAAGGGCTTCTGCTAACCATGCATCTACCTCAGGTAATCCCAAGACCCCTTGGATCATTGACTCAGGTGCTTCTGATCACATGACCAACCTTTCCACTTTGTTTGTGTCATATGATTTGCTTCCTGGTCGTGACAAAATCACCTTAGCTGATGGTTCTCTTGCCCCCATTTCTGGCAAGGGAACTGTCAAGCCTACAGACTCTTTACTTTTATCTTCCACTCTTCATGTACCTAAGTTAAATACCAACTTGTTATCTGTAAGTAGCTTGACCAAGTCATTGGATTGTTGTGTAACCTTTTTCCCTTCTCACTGTGTGTTTCAGGACCTGAAGTCTCGGAAGGTGATTGGGAGTGGCCATGAAGCGAATGGAATATACTTGCTTGACACCCCTGGCCAATGCTTTGATCATCCCAAGAATGTTGCTTTTGGTTCTACTTCTTCAGAGTCTGTCAGTCAAATTATGTTGAGTCATTGTCGGTTGGGTCATTTACCTTTTTCTGCTTTAAGTCATTTGTTTCCCAAACTGTTTAAGGGAGTCAGTGTGTCCAGTCTCAATTGTGAGTCATGTCAGTTGTCAAAGCATTGTAGAAAAAATTACCCTGTGAGCAATAAAAGATCATCTTTTCTTTTTCATATTGTACACTCTGATGTGTGGGGGCCTTACCACTTACCCTCTATGGGGGGCTACAAATACTTTATCCTGTTTATTGATGACTTTTCTAGATTCACTTGGATATACTTAATGAAATCCCGAGACTTGTGAGGCAATTTCATGAGCTTGTTTTAACTCAATTTGGTACCAGAATTAAGGTTTTCAGATCTGACAATGCAAAAGAGTATTTTGAGAAGAGCTTATCCTTGTATCTCTCTGACATGGGGGTTATTCACCAAAGCTCCTGTGTTAGAACCCCTAAACAAAATGGAGTTGCTGAGAGGAAAAATAGACATATTGTTGAGGTTGCAAGGAGCCTTTTATTTGCCTCACATGTTCCCACAAGATTTTGGGGTGATGCTGTACTTACTACTACCTATCTAATAAACCATATGCCATCCAGGGTTTTAGGGTTTAAATCCCCCTTCAGTCTTCTTCATCCAGATAAGGATCTCTTCCCAATTCCTCTTCGTGTGTTTGGTTGTACTTGTTATGTTCACATTCCAAGTGTGCAGAGACACAAGTTTGAACCAAAAGCCCACAAATGCATCTTCCTTGGTTACTCCCCCACACAAAAGGGTTATTGTTGTTTTGATCCAAAGACTGGCACCAGACATGTCTCTATGGATGTTACCTTTGATGAACTTTCTTCTTTTTATGGTTCCTCTCAGGAAGGACATTGTCAACAGGGGGAGAGTCTGTCACAAGTTTTTGCTCTTCCCCTTCCTGTCCCAGTTCAGTCTCTTGACAAATCTGTATCCTCACAAAATGAATCAAAGGAGGATCAGCCACTTCATTCTTCTTGTCTTAGTGCTCCTATCTCTTTACCTCCTCGTCCTACCCATAATCCCAAAGTGTATCAAAGGCAGAGATCCAGGAATGAGCAAGTGGTTTCCCTTACAACAGATGAGGCTCATACCCTCCCAATCACAGATGAGATAACAGGTATTGCTTCAGCTCCCTTGGAATCCTCCTTCCCAGATCTTGATGTCCCCATTGCTGTTAGGAAAGGAAAGCGGAAGTGTACTGCACACTGCATTTCCAAACACCTTTCTTACGACCTACTTTCCCCTTCATATTGTGCCTACCTCTCTTCAGTTGCTTCTAACCCCATTCCTAGGTCTGTATCAGAAGCTCTTGGGATTCCAGAATGGAGAGATGCCATGCAGGCTGAAATGGATGCTCTACATGAAAATGGTACTTGGGAGGTGGTGGATTTGCCTGAAGGGAAGGATCCAGTTGGATGCAAGTGGGTTTTTACCATTAAATACAGGGCAGATGGGACTATTGAGAGGTACAAGGCCAGACTTGTTGCAAAGGGCTACACACAGACATATGGGATTGACTATCTGGAAACTTTTGCCCCTGTTGCTAAGATGACATCTGTGAGGGTTCTTTTATCTCTGGCAGCTCACTTTGATTGGCCTCTCTATCAGTTAGATGTAAAGAATGCATTTCTAAATGGTGACTTACATGAGGAGGTCTACATGTGTCTTCCTCCAGGAATGTATGGGAAAGATATGCAAGGAAAGGTATGTAAACTGAAGAAATCTCTTTATGGCCTCAAACAATCTCCTAGAGCCTGGTTTGAGAGATTTAGAGCTGCACTTGTTAAATTCGGCTATGTTCAGACACAGTCAGATCATACTCTTTTTGTGAAGAAAAGTGGGTCTCTAGCAGTGTATCTCATTGTGTATGTTGATGACATTATAGTGACTGGTGATGATGCCTCAGGCATTCTGGGCCTTAAGTCTTTCCTCCGTACAGAATTTGAGATTAAGGATCTGGGGGAGTTGAGATATTTCCTTGGCATAGAAGTTGCCAGATCCAGGGATGGGATTCTTATTTCCCAGAGGAAATATGTCCTTGATTTGTTGTCTGAAACTGGCAAATTGGGTGCAAGACCAGCTGCAACTCCTATTGATATGAGTCACAAACTTTCAGCTTCGGATGGAACTTTGTTAGAAGACAAAGGGGTCTTCCAGAGACTTCTTGGGAAGCTTTTGTACCTGTGCATGACTAGGCCAGATATTGCATATGCTGTCAGTTGCATTAGCCAGTTCATGCATGCTCCTAGAGATACCCATATGGCAGCAGCAGAACGGATTTTGTGCTATCTGAAAGGCTCTCCAGGAAAAGGACTTCTATTTGCCAAACATGGTCATCTGAAACTTGAAGCCTATACTGATGCTGATTGGGCTGGAAATATTGATGATAGAAGATCTACTTCAGGGTATTGCAGTCTGGTGGCTGGTAATGTTGTCTCTTGGAGGAGTAAGAAACAAACAGTTGTGGCTCGATCCTCCGCAGAAGCAGAATATAGAGCCATGGCACATGGAGTCTCGGAATTGTTGTGGCCAAGGTCCTTAATGGAAGAACTTGGGGTAGATCATGACAAACCCATGATGTTGTACTGTGATAATCAGGCTGCCATCAACATTGCTCACAACCCGGTACAACATGATAGAACCAAACATATTGAGGTTGATAGACACTTTATTCGTGAAAGAGTCTCCTCCGGTGAAGTGTGTCTTCCATTCATTACTTCTGAAGGACAATTGGCAGATTTTCTCACCAAGGGCATTTCCAAGGCAAGGCTTCAACATGACACTGGCAAGCTGGGCATGATTAACATCTATGCTCAGCTTGAGGGGGAGTGTAGAGAAGATGGGCCGAATGGCCCATAGACTGTCATTTTATGTTATGTTATGTTTCTCTCTGTTGTGGGCCTTATTCTGGGTCCATACTCTGTAATATTCTGTTTTTTGTATTTTCCTGCTCACTCAAGGGCCTCTCTGTAATTTGTCAAAGATTAACTTATTAATAAGATGTTTAGAGTGTTAGAGAGGGGTAATGTTCGAACCTCTCATTCTCTAACACTCATTGCAGCAGCTCTCTCTCTTCTCTTCCTCTCTTGTTTTCTGTTTTGCTGTTTTGCATCTAATCTTAAACAATTCCATACATCAAGTGAACTGTTTTTCAACTAGGACTAAATAACCAACCTTCCTTTGAGAGTATCAGCCAACCATTCACTGCTGAAATCACCTTCCTTGATGAAGAGAACTGTGCGTAGCAGAGAGCAACGAACTGTGATGTCTCAGACCTAGGGCGAACCAGCTCTCTCCATTAACTAACCGGAAACAAAGAAGAGGGTGTCACGAACACAGCTGAGATGCTTTGCAAGCGGAAGCAGGTCAGAAACCTCGCTCTGATACCATGTTTTGGAGCAGCTACAGTAATCCGAACCAGTGAAGAAGGAGGAAGAAGACAAGAGAAAGAGAGAACAGGAGGGTTTAGTCGAAACTGATTAGTCACCCATTCAGTCGACCCCCTTATGTTTATTAGGTTCTAATTACACTTACAAAGACTAAACTGCCCACACTTAAGTGTGGGGTAGAGTGCTCTAATAAAACAGCCACATAAGAAAAGTACTTAACTGACATGAGATTACTAAACTACCCCTATTCGGCTCACTCTAACATTTTTTTTTTAATCAATTTATCCATTTTCATCATTGATAACCAAATCCTCATTTTGCACACACACGTTAGTTAGGACCCGTGTAATGCATGGACTTTGTTAAGTGAAATCGAAGCAGAAGAAGCTTTATAACATTCCCAAGTAGGTCGAGCTAGTTTCAGTCCAACCTAACCATAATTTCATTAATGATGTAACTGTTTCTGGTCACGTACCATTTTTTGTGATGTATAAATTTTTTGGCTAAGTACCTCGTTGTTTGACCCGGTGGTGACGTGCCTTGGTAATGAGCTACTTGGTGGCGAACTGCCCGGTGGCGAGCTCCCTGGTGCTGAGATAATTGGTGACGAACTGCCTGGTGGCGAACTCCCTGGTGGACTCGTCACTTGACTTGCTCCTAAGCGGCCTGCAACTCAGAGGATGGTGGAGCTCCCTGGTGCAGCGCAACCCAACTACCCGCTGCGTGAGGTGATTTCCTATCCTTTGTAGGCGGTGGGAGCTGAGGGACCTACGAGAACTGAATCAGAGGACCCGGGGGTATTTTCCTGGCGGGGACTCTCCGATGCCTATTCTTATTACAGAGAGCTTGGAGAGAAATGAGAGAGCTAGAGAGCAGGGGTTACCATCCTTTTTTCCTCTCCTTTGGCTTTGGGGGTCGGAGTCCTTATATAGTGGTGTCCTCGCGGGTTAGGTGGGTGAAAAGCCTTCAAACAGTAAGACTCGTCATATCCCGTCAGAACCGGGGTACGGTGATGAACTCCTCGAGGTTGTCAGGCTGGCGCTTGTGTCAGGCGGCCAGGTCGGCGCCTGGGCCAGGTTGTCAGGTCGGCGCCTGTGTCAGTCGGCGGGTTGGTTTCTGGGCCAAGTTGTCAGGTAGGAGATCTTCCTGCGATATGCTAAACTACTGTTCTGTGCCGAGCTACCCTACAAGTGGCGAGAAGCCCGGGGGAGCTATGCCGAGCTGCCTGGCTCCTTGGTGGCGAGCTCCTTGGAGAGCTGCCTAGCTCCTTGGCGAGCTCTTTGGTGAGCTACCGAGCTCCTTGGCGAGCTCCTTGGTGAGCTACCGAACTCACGGGGTATGTCGTTAATGGTTCTCGGTGGGCGTCTTATAGGTTGCCAGGTCGGCCAGGTTGGATCATGTGCCAGGCTGATCCGGCCAGGTCGCGCAGGCCGCGTGCAGGTCGCGCTAGGCCAGCCAGACCGGTGCCCGGGTGGGACACCAACTTGGTAAGTTGTTTGCCTGGGTGTTTGCCTAGTTGTCACGAGGTGCCACGTGTCGCAATTTCACTGGAGGGCCAAATCTGCCCTCATCAATTGCCCCCCACTCCCTAGCTGAGAGTAACTCAACGAAGGGAGTAGATTTCTTTTGGCCCGTACGTCGACGAGCTATTAGCTGCTGATCCAATTCCTTAGGCTTCGGGAGCTGCCTGTATGTGGCGAGCTGCCACTAAGGCGAGGGGGTCTCCGCCAATTCAGTACTGTAGCCCTTAGGCTCTAGGGCAACTTATAGTTCACTTTTGCTGATTTTGCTCCTGCTGAGGAAGCGACTAGATATTTAGCAATAGTGTGGCCCGTAGGCTTTGGGAGTGACTCATAGTCTACTCTTTTTTTACTTTGCCTGCGCCGGAGAGGCGACCGGGTCTTGAGCAATAATGTGGCCCGTAGGCTTTGGGAGTGACTCGTAGTCTACTCTTTTTTGACTTTGCCCGTGTCAGAGAGGCGACCGGGTCTTGAGCAATAATGTGGCTCGTAGGCTTTGGGAGTGAGTCGTAGTCTACTCTGTTTTTTGACTTTGCCCGTGTCGGAGAGGACGATTGGGTCTTAAGCAGTAATGTGGCCCGTAGGCTTTGGGAGTGACTCGTAGTCTACTCTTTTTTTGACTTTGCCCATGCCGGAGAGGCGACCGGGTCTTAAGCAGTAATGTGGCCCGTAGGCTTTGGGAGTGACTCGTAGTCTACTCTTTTTTTGACTTTGCCCGTGCTGGAGAGGCGACCGGGTCTTAAGCAGTAATGTGGCCCGTAGGCTTTGGGAGTGACTCGTAGTCTACTCTTTTTTTTACTTTGCCCGTGCCGGAGAGGCGACCGGGTCTTAAGTAGTAATGTGGCCCGTAGGCTTTGGGAGTGACTCATAGTCTACTCTTTTTTTGACTTTGCCTGTGCCGGAGAGGCGACCGGGTCTTAAGCAGTAATGTGGCCTGTAGGTTTGGGAGTGACTCATAGTCTACTCCTTTTTTGACTTTGCCCGTGCCGGAGAGGCGACCGGGTCTTAAGCAGTAATGTGGCCCGTAGGCTTTGCCTGTGAAGTGTCGAGCTATGATTGTGCTGCATCAGCTTCGTAATGCCGGTCACCCACTCCTACAAGAAGCTACTAGGAGCTCGACCTTCGGGGGCAGCACTAGTAACTTTAGGTCGTCAACTCACACGGGAGCCTTGGAAGGCTCGACCGGTAAGGGTGCCTATGTAGTCTGTTAGCCGTCAACTCCCGCGGAAGCCACGAAGAGCTCATCTTTGTAGGGGGGACCTTGCGGAGAGGACTGATGAGGCATTATCTAAATTGAAAGTAAGGTTGGTAGAGCTACTTAGTCTGTTAGCTCCCTGCATAGTCTTTGAGTTCATAAAAAATGTAAACTATAAAGCGATAGCTTCAATTTCTAAAAAGTTAGGACTTAGCTTTGGTAAGATGAGAACTTAGCTTTTGTAGGATGAGAACTTGGCTTTTTGTAGCGTGTTCCCACAGACGGCGCCAATTGATGTAACCGTTTCTGGTCACGTACCATTTTTTGTGATGTATAAATTTTTTGGCTAAGTACCTCGTTGTTTGACCCGGTGGTGACGTGCCTTGGTGATGAGCTACTTGGTGGCGAACTGCCCGGTGGCGAGCTCCCTGGTGGAGAGCTACTTGGTGACGAACTGCCTGGTGGCGAACTCCCTGGTGGCGAACTGCCTGGTGGACTCGTCGCTTGACTTGCTCCTAGGCGCCTGCAACTCAGAGGATGGTGGAGCTCCCTGGTGCAGCGCAACTCGACTACCCTCCGCGTGAGGTGATTTCCTCTCCTTTGTAGGCGGCGGGAGCTGAGGGACCTGCGAGAACTGAATCAGAGGACCCAGGGGTATTTTCCCGGCGGGGACTCTCCGATGCCTAAGTTAGCATTCTGATTACAGAGAGCTTGGAGAGAAATGAGAGAGCTAGAGAGCAGGGGTTACCATCCTTTTTTCCTCTCCTTTGGCTTTTGGGGGTCGGAGTCCTTGTATAGTGGTGTCCTCGCGGGTTAGGTGGGTGAAAAGCCTTCAAACAGTAAGACTCGTCATATCCCGTCAGAACCGGGGTACGGTGATGAACTCCTCGAGGTTGTCAGGCTGGCGCTTGTGTCAGGCGGCCAGGTCGGCGCCTGGGCCAGGTTTTCAGGTCGGCGCCTGTGTCAGTCGGCGGGTCGGTGTCCAGGCCAGGTTGCCAGGTCGGTGCCTGTGTCAGTCGGCGGGTTGGTGTCTGGGCCAGGTTGTCAGACAGGAGATCTTCCTGCAATACGCTAAACTACTCTTCTGTGCCGAGCTACCCTACAAGTGGCGAGAAGCCCGGGGGAGCTATGCCAAGCTGCCTGGCTCCTTGGTGGCGAGCTCCTTGGAGAGCTGCCTAGCTCCTTGGCGAGCTCTTTGGTGAGCTACCTAGCTCCTTGGCGAGCTCGTTGGTGAGCTACCGAGCTCACGGGGTATGCCGTTAATGGTTCTCGGTGGGCGTCTTATAGGTTGCCAGGTCGGCCAGGTCGGATCATGTGCTAGGCTGATCCGGCCAGGTCGCGCGCAGGCCGCGCCAGGCCGCGTGCAGGTCGCGCCAGGCCAGCCAGACCGGTGCCCGGGTGGGACACCAACTTGGTAAGTTGTTTGCCTGGGTGTTTGCCTAGTTGTCACAAGGTGCCACGTGTTGCAATTTCACTAGAGGGCCAAATCTGCCCTCATCAGGTAAACTTACTGACTTTAAAATGGGATTTAAATTAATGAAAATAAATATTAAACTAATAAGTTTGCATGATCTTATATTATTTTTTCTTTAATTTTTAGTTTTATTATTTTTAGATAATGTTGTACTAATTTTAAATGCATTTTGAATAGATATTAATTTTAAAAAGACACTATAAGTAAAAACTACTTTTTCTTAATTTTATTTTATATCAAATTTAAATGGATTTATAATTATAGTTTTATCAATAATAGACATTAATAATTATTTTTATTATATTTAATTAATATTTATTATTTTAAATGGAACGTAAATTGAATGTATTTTTTAATTTTATTAATTTATTTTAAAATTTCGATTGAATATTATAAAAATTGACTATTTTTTCATTAATACTTCTTATTATGTAAAAATAAATTTTTGTCAATAACTTTCCATTTTTATTTAGTGGATTTCAGTTTATTAATAATTATAAATTTATAATTATGTGGTAGTGCATAAGTGGATGTTGAATTATACCTTTTAAGTTTACTTGTAATTATAGCCGATCCCATATATTTGGGATAAGGCATAGATGATGATGAAGTTTACTTGTAATTGTATTTATTTGGAAATGGAATTTGTGTTATTTTAGACAACTCTATTGGTTGGACTTTAAGAAGTGACAATCTTCTAATTCATTTTCTTAGAGTTAGATGATTTTGTTGTTTTTAGGGGTATTCAGTGTTTCTGTATATTTGTTATGGGCTGAATCCCCTCTTGCATAACTTTATCAGGGGTAAGGTTTTATACCCCCCCCCCCCCCAGATGTTTGGGGTCTAAAAAGAATTTTTATGGGTTATAATTAATTGGTATTTAGAATTTCAGATATTGATAATTTTGTTGTTAAGTGAAGGAAATATTATTTATTCTGATTTGGAATTAACTTAAAAATTAATTATTTTATATATGGAACTAGATTATTTAGCCTTATAATCTGCCATTTATTATTAATAATGTTATAAATTATAATCAAATTGAATTTATTTTTTTATCATGAAATAGATAATAATTATAATTTAATTTAATTATGTTATAAATTGTAATTAGATGGGATTTTATTTTTATTATATTTATTATTAAATGCCAGCATATGGAATGGATATAAAATCATAATCAATTGAAATGGATACAGATATAGTTGTATAATAATGAAAAATAACAAATATTCAGAAAACCAGAAACAAGATAAATATGCAAGGAGAAGGGACAGCACACCTAACGTGGACAACATTGTGTGTGTATGTGATGCATGACACTGGAAGAACTCTGACTAATCACCAACTCTGTTAATGAATACAAGATGATTGATTACCACTTTCATGATGCCGAATGATTTGATTGTAGTTTTTCAGGTATTCTGCCTTCCCAGTATCGTAGTTGAACATATAAATATATATATTGGTATACAGCATGATGAATATATAATACTATAGACGTGATTAACTTTTTATTAAGCTTTCTATGTATATATGCATGTAATATATTTATGTATGTACATAGATATCATATATAATTACATAAAGTTTATAGTTAAAATCCAATTTTTTATATTTTTAATTTTTCTTTATTTGTTAAAAAACTTTTGAACTTTTTAACATCACTCATGCATCAAATGGGTCTCTGCCTAAGTTTCAGTAACTATGAACTTCCCATTCGTTTGAGCCTAATTGTCCCTCTTCTCAAGGTTCAAATGATCCCTTTCTGCCAGAATCTGGAAGTACTCTTGTACTCTAGTTTCAACTCCAAGAAAGAAACCCCCTAATTTTCTACTCTGTGCTACTTATTTAGATATTATCTCCTTCCTCTCTATTTCAGGCTCAACACTTCTCACTCTGTCAAACTGAGCTTGTTTTACCTGTTCCTGTGGCTGTTGCTCAATGTTGACATCAACAGTGTTCTTTTCCTCTCCTACGACTATCCCTACAACTTCCACCTAAGCCCCTGGAGATATCTTACCTTAGACTCTGTACCATAGACATTAATAAGGTTTTCTTTGTTATTGATAAGAAAGAAGTTTCTATTTTATCTTATTCTTCTCAAAAAAAATCTACTTTATCTTGTTCATAATTTGCTATTTGGTGGGTATTGTAATTCTTTTCATACGGCAGCATGTTTTATATCTATTAAAAAGCTGAATTTGGAGGAAAGAGAGTAATAAGCTGAATTTGGAAGAAAGACGGTAATAAATTGATACTATGCCTGGAACTTTACTTCTTTTGTACCACTGCAATGTCAAAGAAGTAAACTTGACTTTCATTAATTCCTTAGAATGTAGATCAAGATATTATCCATGGATCTACAAATATAACAAATTAATGATCATGTTAAAACCTGGTCATTAGGGAGTATAGTTCATTATAGTTACAAGGACCTTGGAAAGTCTGTTACAATTTCCAGTGGGATAGTTCCTTCACTGTTTCACATAATGTTGGCCCAAGAATTACTGAAATTCAGCTTACCTTGTTGTTTTGTTTTATGACAGCCAGAATGTTCTGCTTTATTAGATGCCCTCGAACGTTCTGCTTGCCAACCTGAGATTTCTAGTATTCTTTTGAAGAGTCTGCATCGTATATTACAAGTGGCATCTGAGCAGACCATTTCTTCTTTTAAGACACTGGATGCAATTTCTCGGGTGCTGAAAATTGCCTGTATTCAAGCCCAAGAATTCAAATGTTCTGACAATGTAATTCCTAAAGAGGGTGAGGATGATGGAGGCATTCTGTCTGGGAATTGGCAGAGAAAAAGTACAGCTGATACATCTGAAATATGGCTTAAATGCCTGGAGGCATCCTTAGAGCTCTTTACTGAATACCTGTCAATAGCTGATGATGCAAAGAGTGGGGTTTTGCATAATCCAACATGCATCGATTGTCTGTTTGATTTATTCTGGAAAAGAAGTTTGAGAAAGCATGTATTGAGACTTATTCTTGACCTAATGATGGTAATGCCTTATTAGTACCATCTGGTTTTTGGTTTTTCTTACATGCATAAGCAATGGAAATGAAAGACTTCCAACCTTTTCCTTTGTCTAATGATCATTTTGTGCAGCTACCACTGTCTTCTGAAAAAGATGATACGGCAAAGTTGCAGCTATGCTCTAAGTACTTGCAAACATTTGCTAGTGTAAGGGAAAGGGAAAAGAACTTTGCAGAATTATCAATTGATCTATTGGTTGGTATAAGAGAGATGCTTCTAACTGATCTAGTGGTATGCTTCTGAGGTTTTGCTCTTCCTAGAGTTTTATATATTATAATTCTGTGTATTAGATCATTTTGTTGGCAAAGCAACTTATGCTGGGTTTCTTTTTGTTGACCTGATTCTCTATGATTTTTTCTTTTTCAGTATTACCAGGATCTGTTTCGCAAGGGAGAATGCTTTTTGCACATTGTCTCATTGTTAAATGGCAACCTTGATGAGAGGAGTGGAGAGCAATTGGTCCTGAATGTCCTTCATACTTTGACCCATCTGCTTACAGGGAATGACTCATCAAAGGTACCTTGCCTTTTTTTTTTCTCTTCTTTTCATATTCAGAGTTTTAAAGACTATTTTGTATCTTAATAATTTCAGGGACTATTCTTTAATGCTTATGCCATTAACCCTGCCTTCTATACTGCAAAATTGAACAAGTTGTCTGTGTACACATTGGCAAAACATTCAAAGTCTATAATTAATTTTTGTTCTAATTGATATATCTCTCTAGTCTGTCATATTAAGTAAAGATTTGTGGTTGAATGCATTATTAATATCAATATCTCCTCCCCTTCTTTTTATAACTGAGCCCAAAGAATTGGTCCCTAACTGGCCCTTGTTTAGCTAACACATCTGGCAGGCATGCTACAAGCCAATTACACTCATTCAATTTTTATTTGACATTCCTTGTCAGCCTTTTAATTTTCTTGAGTTCATGCCTATAGAACCACAAGGCCTACTCATTATTCAACATCCATCCAATTACAACCTGTGAGTCACCTTCAGTGAGCAGCTTGTTTATATTCATTTCACTAGCATACTGCACTCCTTGCAGCACATCAATATACTTATATCTTCTTGCTTTTCTCCTTGGTAAACAATCTTTTTGTACATAGGCTTTTGGAATATACAATAAATGTTCTTACATTTTTCAAAAAAAAAAAATCTTCTGACTTGGTTGACTCTAAGATTCAGACATTTATGTGCAGTTAAACAGCCCATCTGAAATGTCTCTTCAGCAAAAGCACCTTGATATATTCTTACCACCTTACTAGTCGCAGGTTCAATCTTGATAGCAAAATTTGGTGACTGCCTTATGGTTCTTTTAGATATTTGGTGAATCTCAAAGAATTATTGGAATTATTGATAGAAAGTCACGTTAGTAGATATTTTTTCTTTGTCAATGATTGGCAAAGGACTGTTGATTGCAGATTAATTATTCCTCTTAAGTCCCTCCATTTTTTTAATTATTATGGTTCTTTTAGATTTATTTTCTTGTTTTTATGTCAAGTCAACTTCGGAAGATCCAGCTTCTTTTGTCTCATTTGCAGCTAATTTATAGTTTACAGTGTTGTTAGGATGGTAAATTGCTAGAAATTTTGGTTCTGGCGGTTGGAACTTTTAGGTTTTTTATTGGACTTTCTCCTATCATTCACAACTAGGAATGATCCCCGTACTAAGTACAGGGCAACTACACTTATGTATCATTTTGGTTTTTACTTTTTTTAGCTTTTTATAATAATATTATTTTATTTGTGATTCACTATTTATCATATAATTATATTTAACTTAAATAATCAAATCAGGTTTAATTTATAACTTTAAAGCCTTCATAAGATTTCTACTCAAATTTGGAAATTGAATTACAAAGATTTATATGAGCCGCACATATTTTTAGAGTGGAAGCTTTTTTATGATGGCTATGTACGTAAAGTTAGCATTTATTTAATTTAATATCTAATGATTAATGGCCCATAATTAATTATGTTGTTATTTAACTTATTAATTTAATTAAGTTAGTTTAGTTTTATTAATTAATTAAGTTAAGATCCAGACTCTATAGTGGTGTATTAATTAATGTTCTACTATAACCATGTATTTAAAGGTGCTAGATGAGGCGGCAATAATGGGTTGGGTCTACCATCGTTTAACTATTTAACTGGGTCAAAAAAAAAGGCCCAAATGTATTCATCCTTTTGGCCCACAGACAAAAACAGGTCAGATTAAATGGAGAGAGCTGCAATCAGGCCCCAAATGTGTTCTCTTTTATACCATGAGCTCTTAGTTGGGGGATTCCCTATTTAAGGCAACATGAAATACATAAAACTATAGTTGATTGAAAATTCAGTTTCCCGGTTCATCACTTACATACTATCAGTGTTTCAAACTTGTAGTTTGAATGGGCATGGCAGCACCCAAAAGAGTCTTTGGCAGTAAGGAATAAAGTTGCAAGTTTGAAGTGGCTCTCTATGGTTGCTATACTACCACCGAGTGTTAGATTATAGGCGATTATTAGACTCATAAGCCGTAGCGAGCCATATTTGTATATGGAGACAATAGACAATAGTTGAACTTTTATTGTTACACAACAGTAGACATTCCCAATTTAATACTGACATCTCCACCATCTCATTTACTACTTAATCATTAGTCATATACAACAATTGCAATTAGAAATAAAAACAAAATTGCTAGCGAACTACTGATAAAAAAGAATGCTAACAAACTAAGCCACATTTCTGAGAAGACAACCATACTATCTGTTCATCCATGATGCACTTGTTCTTGTAATTCCTTGTTCATTACCTTTGAAATAGAACAATCATGGAATAAACAGACAAATTGACATTATAGAAAAGGCGATAAAACCAATAGGTAAAGAGAACCCATAAAGGCATAGACGTAATATTAGAAAGAAACGATTTTTAATAGAGTTGCAGAAACATTACAAATATCAATAGCTTACATGGATTTTCAGAAATAAAATATTCTTCATCTAAGGGAGGAGGAAAGAGATAAGAATTAGTTTATATTTGAGTAAAACTGGTTTAGAGTGGGTAACTGATTTTTGAGAGAGAGCCATATATTTAAAATTATCAATTTTCAAGATAGTTTAGCTAACCATTTAAAGTGGGTAACTGTTTTAGGAAATTATCCAGTGAATGGAGTTAACCGGAAAGTGGGTAACTGTTTTAGGAAATTTCCCAGTGAATGGAGTTAACTGGAAAATATTTATTTGAAATTACCAATTTTCAAGAAAGTGTAGTTAAACACTAATACGTTGTTGAGTGGGTATCCAGTGAATGGAGTTAACCCCCCCCCCCCCCCCCCCCCCCCTTCTTTTTGAGGTGGTTTATGTGTTTTTTTTTTTTGTTTTGATGAATAGTCATGCTTGTGCCATCAAAGTGGATCGAGTTTGTGTTTTAATAAATATTTCCAGGTAGCTTTTCTATTTGAGAGTGGAGTTTAACCAGTTCTAACTCCACAGATGTGTGACACCTGTCTTAAGGTGCTAGTGTCTGAGTAGTAAGACTTGAAGAATTTAAAGTGGAGTTAAGCAGTAATGCTTGTGACGAGTGGGTTGATTCTCTGAAAATGGGAAGAACCCATTTCAAGGTACTGTTAACTGAAGGAAGCCATGTGTTTGAGTTGAGGGCTCTAGTCTGACTACTTTGTATATATATTTAAAGTGGAGTTGCACGTATGAATTTTTTTTTATATTAACTACTTGCATTTTAGATATATCATAGTTAAGATATAAATTGAAAATTAATAAAAGTAATAATATGACTAAAAATAAACTTAAATACTTGTACTAAATGTGCACGTGCAGAAATTTTAAATTATAATAATTATGATGATGATGATAATGATTATTATTATTATTATTATTATTATTATTATTATTGTTACTATTACTATTACTATTATGATGATTATACTTATTTTTATGTACTGTTTCTATCTTAAATAAAAATAATTTTTATTTTAACAATTATTTTTATTTAATATGATGATTATATAACATTAGAAATGCTCCGAAATGTCTTTGACAACTTTATACATTTTTATTTTGTGTTTGGTCTTTTTTTTTAAATATTTATTATTCAATTATGACATCATGAATTTCTTTGAAAAGTTGGATCATTGACACACCATTTAGATAAGAAAATAGCTTTGCTTTCGGATCAGTTTTAAATTATATATTTCATCTACATTATATAAATAATGTTTACTCATCACACTTAAATTTTGTTTGACATAATTAATATATAATTTTTTATATATTCTTTTGACTACTTGTACTTTTTTATTACTTTTTAAATATTTATTATTTAACTATCATATCATTGATTAATCCATTTGACCTAAACCATGACCCAAAAAAAAGTTTATTTTCTAGGTTGACATTAAATTTTGTATTACATTTCCATTATTGATAAAACTGTATCTTATGTATAATATTTATTTTTGTTCATTATAATGAATGAATAATATTATAGACGTACCCAATATTTTATTTTTTATAAATATATAACATTATGTCTTAATTGTGATTCTTTGTATTTTATATTTTTAAAAATTTTATTATCTGACTATGACATCATTTCATTTCTAGGCTAATTTTAATTTTGGCATTCCATTTTCATCATTTATAAAAATACTTCTTACATTTCATACTTTAGTTTGGTATAATGAATATACAATGTTAGTGACGTGCCCGATTCTTTTTATTTTTTTGTATTATATATTTTATTTTTATTATTTAATTATGGCATTATTTATTGATGCATTTTACCCCAAATGGTTGAATTTCTTACCCACCACCGAGAGGGAAGAAAATGGTTTTGTTTTCAAATTATTTTTCAAAATATTTATTTTTATATTATTAAAATTAATGTTGTGGATTTAATTAGTAAAATTTAATGATGAGAAAAATATATCTTAAATTTATGATTAATAAGAGAATATACCTTAGATATGAGATTTAATGAGAGATAATAGGACAATAGTTTTACTTCCAATTGGTTTTAAATTTTACATTCCATTTCCATCATTAATAAAAAAATTTCTTATTTATCATTAATGTTTTCAACCTATCATTAACCTAGCCTATTGAACTGTTCGAACTGTCACTCGGCCTTGATCTTGGGCTTGGTTTTGTTGAAACTCCCTCTTCCAGTTAAAAGGCATGTAACTCGAGCGGTTCAACCATTGCCTCGTTTGACCCGGTAACTAGGTTGCAAGTTGCACAATTAATTATGTGCAAATTTTTGGAAGCCATACTTCATTCCAATGTCTGATTGGGGTTATCTTTTCTTTTTTTTTTGAGCAACTCTTCAAGATCTATACGTCCTAAGGGCCTTAGGCGCCTTGCCTTGCTATTTTCGCGAAAAAACCCCTTTTTTGGCCCCAAATTGCAATTTTTAATATTTTTTATAAATAAAAAATTAAAATCTGAATTAAAAAACATAAATAAATTTAACATAAAACATATATTATATGTAAAACATAATTATAAAATATATCATAGTTGTCAAGGCGACGCCTAGGCGACAAGGCGCTCTTTGAGGCTCGCCTCACCTAATCGCCAAGCAGTTTTCTACTTCCTACTATAAAATATTTTTTTATTCATTCTTTTTTGAGATTATAATTATAAAATAGACATTATTAAACTAAAATAATCATTTTGTGTGTTTATATACTAATTTCTTTTTATTATTTTCTTATTTATTAGGGTTTATTCAACACAAACATTGCTAAATGTTGTATTGAACCCTCAAAGACTTCATAACCTGAACTAATAAGTAAGGAAGAACTTAAAATTTTATCTAATCAGCACATTTTCCTCTTCCATATATTCTTCTTCTTCTTCTTCTACTACCGATACATTTTCTTTTCTTCTTTTCCTATAACAAAAATAAGGGTTCAGCTCCTATATTTTTTGAATTTTATTTTCCTTCTTCCTTTTCTTATGAATATGTTGATTTTCTATACTTTAATATGAAATTTATACTTTTCTTGTGAAAAAAGTATACTTTTCTTGTGAAAAAATAGGTACTTTAATATGGTACCTAGGGAACTACCCTAGGATCTATGTTTTAACATAAAAAAATCCGTCGCCTAGGCCTGCCTAGGTGACCAGGCGACGAGGTGCCCCCCAGTTGCCTAGCCTCGCCTTGCCTCGCCTTGGCGCCTTGAAAACTATGAAATATATGTAAAACATAATTATACTATTTATTGATAAAATATGTATTTTTACACACACACAACACACACAAATACACATATATAGTGTTGACGTAGAGCGGTTTGACTTGTTTGACCTTGATAGTCAAACCAGTGACCTGTGACCCAAAGGAAAAACCGGGTTGGCCTTCGGGTTGTGTTTTAAAACATTGTTTATCATACTTATTATTGTTTAATATGCCAAATATATTGTTAGTGTTGAGTATGTAGGGGTATTTCTGTCTTTATACTTATGTTGAGGTTGCTGATCTGTAATATTATATTAGAATTAGTGTCCCTTACTTAAGTAAGGGCACATGTGTCTTTTCCATTATGTTAGTAATATAAAACATGTCTGGTCGAATGGGAAAGGTAATTTTTTTTTCTCTCATTCGAACCAGACTTTTCTTCTCACCTTTTCTCCTCTTTTCTCTCTCTCTTTCTCGCTTTCTTTCTTCTTTCTTCTTCTCTCTTCTTGGCTGTTATCAGACTAACAGAACTCAAGGACAGGCCAAATCATACTATGGTATCAGAGCACAACTAAGCAACTCGAATCTGCCCAGATTTCTGTTTTTTACGCACCCAGTCTAGGGTTTTCTCTTGATTTCTCTACCGTCGATTGGAGATAAGGGAAAGGGATGAAAAGGAGTGGTCGCCCTCTTCCCTTGGAGGTCTCTATGCCTCCAATTGTGCTGTTCATGGTCGGTCGTTGTGGTTTCTAAGAAGCCCTCCCCTAATCGATGAAGAGAAGAGGGCTGGTTCGTGTGGTGTAGTGGGTGTCTTGTGTGGTTTGATTTCTTTTTGTGTGGTTTGTTTTTCGGGTGATGAGGTAAGAGATTTCTATGCATATTTTTGTTATGAATCAAATAGGAAGTATGTTTCAGATCATATGGTGGGATTTCAGATTGTAGTGTGCTAGGGTTTATGCTGTTTTTTAGTGTGATTCGAAGGGGGAGTGGTCCTCATAGTGGTGAGATTTCAAGTAGTCGTGGGGTAGGGTTTGTGGTGTAAAAAGTGCAATCTTCAGCAATAACAAGTGTTGAAACTAGTGTGATCAAGTAGTGTGCAGTGTGCCGAATTCAATAATAACAGAATTCAACAATGGGAGATAGCAGTGATAGCAAATCTAATGTGATGATACCTACTGATTACCTGAATGTTCAAATGACGTCCATTAAAATTGAATGGAGAGAATTATGTACCTTGGGCTAAATCTATAAAAGTTTTTCTGAAGGCAAAGAAGAAGGTGAAACACATAAGGGAGGAGAATCCCTCCACTGATTCTCATGAGTATGATGACTGGAAACAAGAGGATGCACAGATTATCACGTGGTTATGGAACAGTATGGAACCCAAGATTAGTGTAAATTTCATGTTTCTGGACACTGCCAAAGATGTGCAGGACCATGCTAAGAAGTTGTATTCTGGTCAAGACAATACAACCAGACTATATCAGTTGTATCAGGAATACTTTAATCTGCAACAGGGCAATCAAAGTCTTGAGGAGTACTATGCTAGTATGAGAAACATTCGTAATGAGTTGAATGTTTATCACCCCCTCACTTCTGATGTCAAAATTCAACAACAACAGAGAGAACAACTTGATGTGACTCGATTTTTGGTGGCGCTGAAATCTGAGTATGAACCAGTGCGGGCTCAGATACTAGGAGGGTCAGCTCTCCCTTTCTTAGAAGAGGTGTTTGCTCGACTTCAGAGGACTTCCATTGGATGTACTGAGAACTCTAATGTTTCTGATAGATCAGCCTTTGCAGTATCAAGGGGCCGTGGTGTTAGAGGCGGAGCTCAATCTGGCCGTAGTGGTAGCAGTGGACCGGTATATGGCCGGAGTGGTGGTGGTGGACCTACATATAACCGTGGTGGTGGTCGTACTAGAGGTACAAATTCAGGGGGAGCCCATGGCAGAGGACGTGGCTCGGGTCCGAGGAGATGTACTCATTATGGTATGGATGGACATAACATTAATTATTGCTATGACTTCATGGTCCATCCTCAACTTGGGCCAATCATGCCTTGACTAGTGACACCAGTTTCAGACAGGAGAGTCGTTCAGCTGATTAGATGCCTCCTACATCCACAGAGGTTCTCGGGAAGGAGATGGTGAGTGTTTCCCGTGATGAGTATGAGAGGTTTGTCCAATCCACATCTCAGCAGAACACGGCTACTTTCGCACACTCAGGTATGGCTTGTTTGGCATCTACACCCAATCCCTGGATTATTGACTTTGGAGCCTCCGATCACATGATTAGAACTCCAGGTGTGTTTTTTTCCTTCTCTCATTGCTCAACATCACAATCTGTTACCCTTGCTAATGGTTCCACATCCTGCATTTGTGGTGTTGGCAATGTTAACATGACCCCCTTATCTTTATCCTCAGTTTTGTATGTCCCTAAATTTCCGTTTAACCTTATGTCTATTAGTAAGTTAACCTAGTCATTCAATTGCTCCATTACTTTTTACCCTTCTTCGTGTGTTTTTCAGGATCTCAAGACGGGGATGAAGATTGGTAGAGGGCATGAAGTTGGTGAATTGTATTATCTTTATGGTGGTGGAAGAACATCAACAGCTCTCCAGTCATTTCTCTCTCCTCTCTAGGGGCACTGTCGATTTGGTCATCCTTCGCTGAAAGTTTTGAAGTCTTTGGTTCCTTCGTTGAGTCAACTTTCTGTTTTAGATTGTGAGTCGTGTCAGTTGGGGAAACATCATCATGTTCCCTTTAGTCCTGGGGTTGATAACCGTGTGTTGAGTCCTTTTTCATTGGTTCATTCAGATGTTTGGGGTCCTTATAAAGTGATGTCATACAATGGATATAGATATTTTGTCATTTTTGTTGATGATTATTTAAGGATGACGTGGCTCTATTTAATGAAAGAAATGAGTGAATTGTTTACCATCTTCCAAAAATTTTATGCTGAGATTCGCAACCAATTTGGTGTTCACATTAAAATTTTTCGTTCCGATAATGGTCGTGAATATTTCTCTTCATCATTTCAAGAATACTTGGACCAACATGGCATTATAAATCAGACCTCATGTACCTACACCCCACAACAAAATGGGGTGGTTGGGAGAAAGAATCATCATCTTTTGGAAACAGCTCAATCCCTCATGCATCACATGAATGTTCCCAAACCCTTTTGGAGTGATGCGGTGCTTACTTCTTGCTTCTTGATTAATTGGATGCCCATGTCTATCCTTGATGGTCATTCCCCACTCACTACCTTGTTTCCCACCTTGCCTTCATTTCCTCTTTCTCCTCGGGTTTTTGGGTGTGTCTGCTTCGTCCATAGTCTGAGCCCTGGGAAGGACAAGTTAGATGCACGATCCATCAAGTGCATCTTCCTTGGCTATTCCTGGACCCAGAAAGGGTATAAGTGTTATCATCCTAGTTCTCGACGTTCCTTTGTGTGTGTTGATGTTACCTTCTTTGAGTCTACTCCATTTTTCTTGGGGTTTGGTGATGCTTCTTCCTCCTCATCACCTCCTCTTCTTCCACTTTCAGTTGCGGATTTTGTTCCCCTTGTTCCAGCTGTGACCAAGTCCTTGCCTCCAGAACGGCCACCTATCCGTCAAGTGTATACACATCGCCCACATGTACCGATTGCTACTCCTCCAGCTCCATCAATGTCAACAGATTCGGCAGTTGTCTCCACACCAGCCCCAAACCCAGTATCTGGTCTTGATCTTCCCATTGCCTTGCAGAAAGGTAAACACACTTGTACCCTTCATCCTATTTCTAATTATGTTTCACTCACTCACCTTTCTGCTTCCCATCGCTAGTTTATCTCTTTGTTATCCTCAGTTGTTGTCCCTAAGGATGTCTAGGAAGCCCTTACCTCTCCAGGGTGGTGTCGTGCAATGGAAGAACTCTCAGCTCTAACTCATAATCATACTTGGGACCTCATCACTCTTCCTCCTAGGAAGCAGGCTGTCGGTTGTAAGTGGGTTTATACTGTTAAGTATTTACCTGATGGTAGTGTAGAGCGCCTGAAAGCTAGATTGGTTGCAAAAGGGTACTCCTAAACCTATGCTATTGACTATACAGAGACCTTCTCCCCAGTTGCTAAGATAGGTTCGGTTCGTATTGTGATCTCTCTTGCTGCTATGTATGATTGGCCCCTCTATCAGCTTGATATCAAGAATGCTTTCTTGCATGGTGATTTTCTCGAGGAGGTCTATATGGAGCAACCACCGGGGTTTGTTTCTCAGGGGGAAGATGGTAAGGTATGCAGACTAAAGAAGGCTATTTATGGGCTTAAACAGTCTCATCGAGCATGGTTTGGTGTGTTCAATGAGGTGGTAAAGAAGTTTGGTATGAAACAGTACCAAGTTGATCATTCAGTCTTCAGTCATGACTCTCAAGCAGGAAAAATCCTATTGATGGTGTATGTAGATGATATTGTTATTACCAGGAATGATAAAATGGGCATTGATAAGTTGAAGACTTTTCTACAGGAACATTTTCAAACAAAGGACCTCGGTAAATTGAAATATTTCTTGGGGATAGAAGTAGCAAGGTCTAAGCATGGTATTAATTTGTGTCAGAGGAAATATGTGCTTGATTTGCTAGAGGAAACAGGTTTGTTAGGTGCTAAACCAGTTGAAACACCTATGGAAACAAATACTAAGCTGAGCAATGATATGGGTGAAGTGTTTGAAAACCCTGGCAGATACCGACGACTTGTAGGTAAACTGAACTACCTAACCATTACTCGGCTAGATATTTCATTTGTGGTTAGTGTGGTAAGTCAGTTCATGCAGAAACCTCTGGTTCCTTATTGGGATGTGGTTCTAAGAATTGTGAGGTATTTAAAAGGGGCTCCTGGTCATGGTTTGATATACAAAAGTGGTGGAAAAGTTGAAATAGAAGGATATACTGATGCTAACTGGGCCGGTTCTATGTCTGATAGGAGGTCTACCACAGGCTATTGCACTTTCCTTGGGGGTAATCTGGTGACATGGAAAAATAAGAAGCAGATAGTCGTGGCAAGAAGCAGTGCAGAGGCAGAATATAGAGCTATGACACATACTACTTGTGAATTAGTGTGGCTAAGGAACCTTCTACAGGAGATAGGATACAATGTTAACACTCCAATGAAGCTCTACTGTGACAATCAGGCTGCAATTCATATTTCTTCTAATCCGGTGTTTCATGAAAGAACCAAGCAAATAGAAGTTGACTGTCACTTTGTGAGAGAGAAGGTGTTGAATGGAGTGATAGACACTGCATATGTTAACACAGGGAACCAGTGGGCAGACTTATTTAGGGTTAAGTCGGGGAAGAGTGGACTACATATGTAACTAGCTGGGATTATATGATATATACTCGCTAGCTTGAGGGGGAGTGTTAGTGTCGAGTATGTAGGGGTATTTCTGTCTTTATACTTATGTTGAGGTTGCTGATCTGTAATATTATATTAGAACTAGTGTCCCTTACTTAAGTAAGGGCACATGTGTCTTTTCCATTATGTTAGTAATATAAAACATGTCTGGCCGAATGGGAGAGGTAATTTTTTTCTCTCATTCGAACCAGACTTTTCTTCTCACCTTTTCTCCTCTATTCTCTCTCTCTCTTTCTTTCTTCTTTCTTCTTCTCTCTTCTTGGCTGTTATCAGACTAACAAAACTCAAGGGCAGGCCGAATCATAATATATATGATGTTAAAAACATTCCTATTTTTTTAATTTCTATATTTTTTGCATTTTATATATTTTTGAATTTTATTATTTAATTGTGGCAACACGGATTGGCCCATTTGGCCCAAATGGTTTAATTTCTTACCACCACCTAGATGAAAACACTATTTTTTTTTCCAGGTAGATATTAAAAGTATAACTTTTTATGTTATGGAATTATTAATTTATTATGTATGGATTTAATTATAGAATTTAATGATGAGAAAAAACAAAAAAAAACCTTAGATATATGATTCAATGAAGGTGAATGCAAATTAATACCTTGATTGTTAGATTTAATAAGAGAGAATTGAATATCTTGAAATTACCTCTTTACAACTCATTTAATATGAATAACCAACTATCCTATTTGCCCTCATTTTTATCAATAAATTTAAACATAAAGGGTAAATTTTGTCCTCAGAAAATTCCCGAAATATTCTTGAGGCTATTCGTACTTTTTAAAGTAGTATATATATTAGGTGCCCATGTTTTTGTTAGATATTTGTTAGGGGGTCTTTCTTGCATGCCAGATAATAACTATGGGATGTTCAAAAGGTCCTCTATATAGAATAAAACTAATCCCCTAAGGCTCATTATTTGATCCCTTACGTTTTATGGATAATTCTTACAGCTGATAAAAAATGATAAATATCCTGGCTGTAAACTTAGGGGCCATTGTTTGGTGCAATGGTAAAATCTTGGGCTGACAAGCATGAGAATGTGGGTTTGGTCTGCTCTCCTGCAAAAAATTGCTGAGGTTTGGGTCTACTCAGTCCACCCCTCCCAAGGCCTTGGATGGCATGGACTACTATTGGGTAATGACCCTTATCCTGTTTGTAGATTTCTTTCTTTTTTATGTTTTTGACTGATAAAAGTTAACTGACCATCTTTAAGTTTGACGTTCATACACATAAAAGAGAATAAAGTTCCTTCAAAAGCCAATAATAGAATGCTCTAAACTGAAAATTTTTACCCAACTTAAGATAAATCATCTGATAGAAGCACATTGCATCAGAAAAAGAAGAAAACTAAAGGAAACCGTGGAAATGTGGTCTAGTCAAGCTAAAAAAAAAACTCAGATTGGAAATCTTGGAGGACTCTGCTATCAGACCTTCTCTGAACCCTAAGTTCGATTAAGTGTTCCTGTCTCTGTCTTCAACACTATAATCAATATGTATTCTTACCAATCCTATGCAGAATAGGCTGATTATTGCACTTCTAGGAGGACATGCCATGTTTTTCAACAGCCGCATCAATGCAAAAGCCCTTATGTAATGGACTGATGTTTTAGAAACTAACACCTTTTATGAACATCACTTTATTTACTATGGTTTGGTTGTTATCCTTCTTTTTGTCAAAGAAAATTGAATAAATATCAACATTTTTAATTTCTTGCTCATCTTCACTATATTGTTTGATTGCCAGCTAGACTGGTGTGAGGGGAAAGTATCTCTTTAGTTTTGTTCTTGGCTCACCATTTTTTCATAATTTTATTCATTATTCAGTAGTGTTTCTTTCCTCAGTTCTTTATTTTTCACAGGCTGCATTCAGAACCCTTGTGGGGAAGGGTTATGAGATGTTGCAAAATTTGCTGTTGGACTTTTGCCAATGGCATCCAAGTGAAGGGCTTCTAAATGCTCTGCTTGATATGCTTGTTGATGGGAAGTTTGACATCAAAGTGAACCCTGTAATAAAGGTTAGTTATAAGAAACTAATCTACAAAATTTGTATTCTTTTGATATAAGATCTAAGCTTATCTGTTGCTTCTTCTTTCTGGTTTTATGTTTAGGAATAGGAACTTGTAACTGAATTCAGGATTTTTAGCCACTAATGTTAATTTTTCACCATTATCTGTTTTGGTGCAGAATGAAGATGTAATCATTCTATGTTTTAGTGTTCTCCAGAAGGTGGGGTTTAGTTATTTTTTTTCTTTCCAGTTTTGATTTCCATAATTTTGAAAAATCTGAATGTTGTGACATTTTGGTTGTACGAGTCTGTGCCTTTCTGAATCGTTACTTTTCTTATGGTTGGGCAGAGCAGTGATTCTTTGCAGCATTATGGATTCAATGTATTTCAGCAACTGCTAAGGGATTCCATCTCCAATCGTGCTTCTTGTGTCAGAGCAGGAATGCTTAATTTTCTTCTTGATTGGTTTTCTGAAGAAGTGAATGAAAGTGTCGTTTTAAAAATTGCACAACTAATTCAGGTAATTGGTGGGCATAGCATATCTGGAAAGGACATACGCAAAATTTTTGCACTTCTTCGCAGTGAAAAAATTGGAACGAGGCAGCAATACTGCTCATTGCTGTTAAGCAGCATTCTGTTTATGCTAAATGAAAAAGGACCAACTGCCTTTTTTGATCTGACTGGGAATGAATCTGTAAGTCCTTGACTTTTTTTTTCTTTTCATGGTATACGTATCATCTTGGTCCTCGGGCTGGGTTTGGGTCAAGACTGAGTTTTGTTATTTCTGGGCTAGGCTCAAGCCTAACCCCTTAGCTCAAACCTGGCCCAAGCCCAGCGTGATTATTTACATACATGTGTAAATGCATACGTACGTACATACATTCATATATAGATATGTATTTAGATATATACATAAATATTTGTATAAATGCATACATACATGTGTGATTTTAGACTGTGTTCATTGACCAACCCGAGCTCGGTTTGGGCCTAAGCCCAAGCTGAGTGCATCAAATTACAGTGCAGGCTAGGCTTGGGTTGGGAAGATTGGGCTTGACCTCGGACTCAGTCCTTAGGCTTTAGTGTTTTAAAAGCACAAGGCACAAAAAAGGTGCAAGGGGCAATTTGCGCCCGAGGTGCAAGGCGGAAGGTGAGGCACATGCCTTTTTGAAGCAAGGCACAGAAATACAAAAAAAAAAAGCTAAAAAATAAAAATATCAGAAAATTCAAAAAAATTGCAAAAAAATAGAAAATATAAACATAATATTAATAAAAATATAAACTTAAATTTTAAATAAATGTTTTAAAAAACCTATTATCTAAAACTAAAATACATAAACATAAGATGTAATGCGTATTCAAATGAAAATTTAAAAATAAAACCAAACATATACAACATTTCCAAGCATGCAAACTCATAATCTCTTTTTTCCTGAATTGCATTACTTCAAGTAGCTAATGTGATGTAAAACATATTACATTCCTGATTCTACAAGCCACCTAGGCGCACCAGGTGTGCACCTTTTGAAAGGGCTGTGCCTAGGACCTAGGCGAGGCACATACCATAAAATGTGCCTCACCTATGCACTGCTTAAGCCCAAATCTTAGGGTTGACCACAAACCCAGCCCAACCTGCCCAACTTGCACACATAGAGAATGAGTTCTTTTGAATCTTCAAAAGAGAGGTACTAGACCAGAATCAATTGATCCGTTTGTGGGGTGCTCAATTGGGCCCAAAGAGAATGAAGCCCAACCTTTAAAAATTAGGTGGCTAAGGGAACCAGAAAGATTCTGTGAAAATATTTAAATGGCTAATTAGAGATATAATAACCATTTTTCAACGGGCAAGGCAATTAGCAAATGGGTTAGCTGATTTTTTTACAAGACAAGAGGTGCATTAGTTTGAACTGTTAGTGGCTCAATTGTAATTCAATTCATGTAAAGGGGGCTGTATCTCACACCTATGTTTAAATGTTATTGTAACACCTTTATTATTTGTAATAAAATCTTCATCATTGATTGAAAAAGAAGGACTGGGACTAAACATGAAAGGGGGAAGGCTTGTGAGAGGAATAAGGGTAACTTAAGTGGGTCGGGCACATTAGTTAATAAAAGGGCTGGGTCATGCGACAACTTAAAAGGTCATGTGGGAAACTCTAAGGGGCCATTTATGGACACTAACTCTGGTCCATTATTGCCCCCCCCCCCCCCCCGGATTCTCGTTACAGTCCAAAAGCATTGGGTGGGAGAACTCTCTTTAATGGAGATTTAGAAGGAGCTTATTCGTTGAATGAAGAGGATATCAATTTAGAGGAGTCTAAGACACTTAGTATTGGCAGTGTTTGCTTGGATAGAAATCCAAGATTCCAAGAGGAGGATAGCTTTGATATTGAAAAGCTCTTTTTTTTTTCCTTTTGGAGGAAGAAGGCAATGACAAATCAAAGAACCTGACTGTACCAATGTTATCTGAAGCCTATTTTGGGGTTGGTAGGGAAGAAGATAACTCCTTTCATGTTGGTAGCAATCACTGCCCAATTGTTTTTGGGACTCAACAAGAGAAAGGTGTCCTGTTGGTGATTTCTAGTTATCCTTTTGTGCGGAGTAGAGATACTCTAGTGTGGGTTTATGTACTAACAGGTGATGGGTGAGAAGTGTTTGGAGCTCTAGAGGAATCGGTTGGTCCTTTCTGCCATCATGGAGGGGGTGGGGACTCGAGGGGTCTAGTAACAATATAGAAGAATGAGGTGATGGAGTCTCTGGAAGAATTAATAGGCCGGTTCTCAGTCTCTTTGAAATTCAAGAAACACAGGAGATGGCTTCATGTGGGTACTGTCGAATGTTTATGCTCCTAATAGATATAGAGAGAGGTGAAATGTGAGAGGAGCTCTTTGATGTTAGAGGCTTGTTGGACAGACTGTGAGAGGAGCTCTTTGATAATACAAATGAGACTGAGAGGAGCTCTTTGGAAGTATAACAATGAGAAGAGGAAATTCAAATGGCTGGTGCGGGAGATGGAAATTAAGACATGTTGGATTAAGAGATCAGCTAATTCCCTAGCTGACGGTTTAGCAAAACAAGGGGCAGAAAGGGATTCCTTGTTTAGTGTCCTTGTATCTTTGTATTTTCTTCTTTTCTTTCTTGAAGTTCTTTGTGACTCTTGGAAGATAAGTGTGTTTGTCTTCCACTTGTAAATTTTCTACTGATGAATTAATGAAAGTGTTATTGATCAAAAAAAAAATAATACAAATGAGACAAATAATCCCAATCAATTGATCTCTACTAGTATGAGGAAGTTCAATGAGTTTATTGATGATTGTGCACTAAAAGAGATTCTCCTCTAGCAGATAATGCTCACTTGGTTCAATTTGCAAGTCCCCCCTATTTGTTCTAAGTTGGATAGGTTTGTTTTCAATCCTGAGTGGGAAAAACATTGGATAGGGTTGATAGCTAGGGCTTTTCCAAGAGTCACTTTAGATCATTACCTGATTAGTATTGGAACTAAGGACTTTCTTTGTGACCATAGATCGTTTAGGGTTGAAAATATGCGGTGCACACACCAAAAGTTTGTGCACAAGGTGGATGAATGGTGGAATGAGGAAGTGGGGGATGTTTGGTGGAAAGGAGCTAAGTTCCATAGGAAGACACAAAGGCTTAAATGCCAAATTAAAGAGTGGAATAGAGATCACTTTGGAAGCTTTGAGGAGAGAATCATTAAGTTAGGAGGATAGGACTTTGATATATGTTGGAAGAGATTTTGCTTAGGGAAGAGATTTTGCTTAGGGAAGAGATCTCTTGGAGGCAATAATCAAGTCATCAATGGATTAAGGAGGGGGATGGCAATACTAACCCTTTGGGCTTGTTCTCTTGTTCTTCCTTTTTCTCTTCTTTGTGTTATGTTCCTAACCTTCAGCCTTTCCATTCTAAGTTCAAAGTTCTTTGTTGGGAAGTCTCTCCTAGAAAACTAAACACTTTGGACAATTTGCAAAAGAGAAGACCTGGACTTAGTATTTCCCCAAACTGGTATACTCTTGCCCCTTTGTTGTAGATCTTTGGGAAAAGTGTTTTGATCTTTTTGGTTGTAGGTGGACTGAGCATCTGTAGATTGGCAATCTATTTGACCCTACAACCTTTAGGTGACCTAAGAGAAGAGATAAGGTCATGTGCAGATGTGCCAGAGCTACTTTGGTGTGGACAGTTTGGGAGGAAAGAAATGCTAGACTCTTCAATGACAAGGAGAGAGAAGAGGTTGCAGTTTGGGATTGTATAATTAACAGGGCTGTAATTTGGGTAAAAGCCTCGGGCTTATTTTCACACTTTTCCTTTGATGATATGTGGGAGAATTGGGAACTGGTTACGAAAAGCTCTGCTGTCACAGATAAGCCTGTGATAGATTAGGCCCCTTTGAAGAAGGATTTATCAAGCTAAACTTTGATGGTTGTAGTCTAGGCAATCTTGGGCCTTTTGGTATTGGGGGATTGTTCAAAAATGTAGAAGGTAGTTTATAGCATTATTTTCAGGTCCAACTGGAGTGGGGGGTGCTGTTAATGCGAAAGTTCATGCAGTACAGGGAGTAGAGATTGCTAGAGACCAGGACTATGAGAAGATTGCTAATTAAAGGTAACTCTACACTGGTAATTAGGTGGCTGAAGGAACCGGAGATAGTGGCTTGGTCCTTTAGGATGTCTTTGCGAAGATTCAAGTGACTAACCACAAATATGGTAGCTAGTTTTCTATGGAAAAGGAGATTTGCAAATGGGGTGGCAGATTGTTTAACTAAGCAAGTTGTGCATAAGAATCAGTCATTTTTTATTCAATTGTAAGTTTGTGTATTGCTTTTGAGGCTGCATCGCGTGCCTCTTTGTGGGAAGCTTTTACTGTATATCTCTTACGGAATTATTGAATCAAAATAATATTCGTATTACTTACAAAAAAAAAAAAAGAATACTTGACAGTATTCCCAGTACAGATGGGGTGGTTACGGAATAGCTGTCAAGGTTGTAAAGGCATACTTAAGAGAGATCTGCAATATGGTAAGGGCTTTGGGAGCAATAGTCAAATGGGTGCCAAGATCAGCAAAACTCTAACAGAATCACTTGCAAGATCAGGAGTTAACAGGGAATAAATGTTTTGGGAGGTGGCCAGTGTTAAATGCATGTGATCTTCAATTATGCAACTTCTGGATAAAATAAATGGTTTCGGTGATTCCTTTTCTGCTTTAAATTATTCATGCAAAATGTTGAACAAGAGAAGAGAAAGAGAGGAGAGGTGAGTGGACTGAGAGCCCAAAAGAATGCTGCAGGCATGTGCAGTATGTTATTATTTATACTAGGATGGTCGTACAACATAAAAAATGAAGAAATTACAAAAGTACCCTTGCGGTACTAAACATATGTGTACAACATCTGTCAACACTCCCCCTCAAGTTGGGGCATAGATATCAATCATGCCCAACTTGTCAAAGAGATCATGATGTCTAGAATGGTGTAGCCATTTTGTAAAGATGCTGCAAGTTGGTTCTCAGAGCTGACATAGGGAGTACATACTTCGCCTGCGATGACTTTCTCTCTGATAAAATGCTTGTCAACTTTGATGTGTTTTGTTCTATCATGTAGCATTGGGTTAGCAACAATGTTTATATCTGCTTTGTTATCACAGAATAGAGTCATAAGCTTGTCCACTGGGAAACCCAACTCACTCAATGTTTATATTCAGCTCCAGCATTGGATCTAGCCACCACATTTTGCTTTTTACTCCTCCATGTAATAAGGTTCCCTCCTATAAAGGTGCAGTAGCCACTAGTAGACTTTTTGTCACTTTGAGATCCAGCCCAATCTGCATCTGTATAAACTTCGACTTTCAAATGCCCGTGCCTTTGAAATAACAAGCCAGCACCAAGAAACTTTTTTAGATATCGGAGGATTCTTTCTGCCGCTTCAAGATGAGTGGACCTAGGTGCATGCATGAACTGACTGAGGACACCAACAACATAAGCAGTGTTTGGGCGAGTCATAGAAAGATATAACAATCTCCCTACAAGCCTCTAAAACTGTTTCACATCCTTGAGAGGTTCACCTTGGCTGTCACCTAATTTATGGTTGGGGTCAATGGGAGAGTCAACTGGCTTCAGTCCCGTCTTTCCAGTGTCCTGAAGTAAATCTAGGACATATTTCCTTTGGGAAATGAAGATACCCCTTTTTGATCGGGCAACTTTAATTCCAAGGAAGTATCTGGGAGGTCCTAGATCCTTCACTTCAAACTGAGTGGCAAGGAAACACTTCAACCTTTGGATTTCATCCTTCCAGTCACCAGTAACAATTATGTCATCCACGTATACTATTAAAGTGGCCATTTTACCTTCTCCTCTTTTCACAAACAGTGTGTGATCTGATTGACATTGCTTGTATCCTTTCTGCTGAACCGCAACATGGAATCTGCTGAACCAAGCTCTTGGTGATTGTTTCAGCCCATATAAAGACTTCTTCAACTTGCACACTTTTTGTTCATTGCCTTGAGTTAGGAAACCAGGGGGTTGAATCATGTAAACTTCCTCTTCAAGATCACCATTCAAGAATGCATTCTTGATGTCAAGCTGATGTAGATCCCAAACCAGATTAGCAACAAGAGAGAATAGAACTCTAATGGAGTTCATCTTGGCAACAGGGGCAAAAGTTTCTACATAATCAAGTCCGTACACTTGAGTAAACCCCTTTGCCACTAAACGAGCTTTATACCTCTCCACCGTTCCATCAGCCCTATGCTTGACAGTGAACACCCATTTACATCCAACTGGATCCTTTCCCTTATGAAGATCTACAAGTTCCCATGTGCCACTTTTATGAAGGGCATTAATTTCTTCCTTCATGGCATCTGTCCATTCAGGTACTGAAAGAGTTTCTGCCACATTCTTGGGGATAGGGACACTGTTAATAGAGGTAAGGAAAGCACGAAATGAGGGTGAAATGTTCTCATAGGAAACAAAGTTGGAAATGGGATGTTTAGTGGTGCACAATCTAACACCTTTCTTGTGAGCAATAGGAAGGTCAATGCCATTAGCATCAGAGGTATCAATTTCAATAGAATCAGGGACATCATTGGGAGCCAAGTTACCTGAGTGGGTATGATCCTCCCCTGAGGAGTTTGATGGCACTGGAGGTACAGGTTCTAGATTCTCCACAGCTCTTGAATTTGGTTGGCCTTTGCAACGACGAAAGAAGGCACGAAAAGGCGGAGGATCAGGAAGAGGAGGGATCTGAACCAGTTTCTCCTCATGCCTACACTCCCCCTAAGGAGAAACAGGAAAGAATGGCTCATCCTCAAAGAAAGAAACATCCATGGAGACATAGAATTTTCGAGAAACAGCATCAAAACAACGGTATCCCTTTTGAGTGGAGTAACCAAGGAATATGCAAGGAATAGCACTAGTATCCAATTTCCCACGGGTGGGAGATAGATTTTGGACAAAGCACCGACAACCAAAGACACGAGGAGGAATGGGAAGAAAGGGGGCCTTAGGAAAGAGAAGTTGATGTGGGGCTTTGTACTCTAACCAACGAGAGGGCATACGGCTAATGAGGTAGGTAGAACAAAGAACAACCTTAAGCTAAAAACGTTTGGGGACATTCATATGGAGTAGTAAACCCCAAGCCACTTCAAGGAGATGTCGGTTCTTCCGTTCAGCCACACCATTTTGTTGTGGTATTCGGGCACGAGCTACGGTGAAGTGAACCACACGAAGCAAAGAACTTCGTGAGATCACTATGAAAAAACTCTTTCGCATTGTCTGATTGAAAAATTTGGATTTCAGTCTGAAATTGAGTGAAGATCATCCGTTGAAAATCTTGGATAATTTTTGGTACTTCCTCCCTGGTTCGCATAGGATATAATACTCAAGTATATCTAGAATAATCATCAATGAGGGTAATAAAATACTTGTAACCACTCTTAGATGGTAAAGTAACAGGGCCCCATACATCAGAATGAACAATGCGAAAAGGAAATTCAGATTTACTATTTTTTTGAAGAAAATGAGTTCTACAATGTTTACTTAACTGACACGTTTGACAAGAGAAATCTGAAACGGACATTGACTTAAACAGTTCTAGAAACACAACTTTTAAAGACTCAAAAGACAAATGACCAAGGCGACAATGCCATAAATAAATTTGACTCTTACAAGACTGACTCATAGACTCTGTAACATGAAGACCAGCCTTATTCTCCAACATGTAAAGTCCATCAACCATTCGTCCCCTACCAATCATCCTCCCCGAGGCCAGATCCTAAATCACACAATGAGAAGGGAAAAAGGTCACTGAGCAGTTTAAGGAATTAGTAACACTACTAACAGAGAACAAATTAATGGGAAATTTTGGAACATGTAGGACATCAGAGAGGGTAAGGCCAAGGGGAAGAGAGATGGTTCCATGACCAACTATGGAAGTGTATGATCCATCAGCTAGTCTCACCTTGTCTCTTCTAGAAAGAAGGTGACAGGTTTGAAAGTAAGAGGACGTACCAGTCATGTGTTTTAACGCTCCAGAATCAATGATCCATGGAGAGTCAAGGGTGTGAGAAGCAACATGGAAAGCTATGGCAGAGTTACCTGACATAGATGCAAATGAGGTTGAGGGAGGAGCATCCATCTGACGAATTGCTCTACCATAGAGCTCTAAATGGTCACGGAAGGAATTCATAATATCCTCCCTTGGGTCAGATCTAGAGAGATGTGTCTGAGTGACAGTAGGGATGGAGGGTTGATTTTCCCGAGTAGCCATGTTGGCCATGTTGTATTTCTTTGTACCTTGTTGTCTGGACCTTTTATTCACATCTGAACCTTGCTTCTTATTCAGATCTTGAGCCCATTTTGGTTTCCCATGAATATCCCAATAGGTATCTCTGGTGTGTCGGGGTTTTTGGCAATGAGTGCACCACAATTTGTCCTTATCTTCTGTTTTTTTCTAGAGATCTCCTTTCCTGGAAGAAGATCCCACACTAGTAGAGACACCCCCTTTTGCTGCCAACACAACTGCATCCCCACCAGGGTTGTTCATCAAATTCCTTCTGCTCTCTTCAAATTGTACAAGAGCATAAACTTCCTGAACTGATGGAAGATCCTTAGATTTGAGAATCTGGACTCTGATAGATTCATACATAGGATTCAGACCATGTAAGAAGGCAAACACTCTTTGTTGGGAGACAAGTTTCTTGTACAGTTTTGCATCCTCGTCACACTTCCAATCCACATTCTGGTAATGGTCCAACTCCTTCCAGACAGAAGTCAAGTCAGAGTAATATACTGATAAACACCTCTCTCCTTGTCTACAAGTAGACGATTATGCCTGCAGTTGATAGATCTTGGCATAGTGTCGTAGTTCTGAATATGTAGATTTTGTTTGTTCCCAGATCTCATTTGCAGTTTCAGCCCACATGAAATTCTTCCTTATTTGAGGTTGCATGGAGACTAAGAGCCAAGACATAACCATACTGTTCTCCTGATTCCATCTATCATATTCAGCACTCCCAGAGTGTGGTTCTTTAATTCTCCCATTAATATGGCCTATCTTCCCCCTTGCAGTGATATATAACTTGATCCCTCTTGACCACTCTAGGTAATTTAAACCATCAAGAGGGACAACAGCCATAGGAAAGGATAGGTCACCACCCCCACTCATTCCATTCAGCATTGAAGAAACTCCAGATGTGGCTGAATCTTCATCACTCATGATTTCAGGTTTAAAAAACAGCACCCAAAGAAGGAGCACTGCCTCACAGAGTTGTTACAGAAGGCACTGAGCACTTCTTGACCTTCAGTCCACTAAAAAGACTGCTATTGCAGCACACAAACAGGTCCTTATGACCTACGGTTTCACAGGGATCCAAGAACAAACACTGTTGTTGCAGCACATAAACAGGTCTGTATGACCTACGGTTTTACAGGGATCCGAAAAGACCAACACTGCTGTTGCAGCACATAAACAGGTCTGTATGACCTACGGATATACAGAGATCATACGACCCCACAACAAAATGGAAGGAGCAAGGTGAAGTTCACCACACACCTAATCGGCAGACCTGGAACAGTGCCAACTTCAGGGCAGCCGAACAGTCAATGAGAGCAAAGTAAAAGAAAGAGCTACTTCAGTCCATCAACAGGGTAGCTGAACAGCAGTAACACAAAAAGGAACACTTAAGTCGAATACTAGGGCATCAACAGTCCATCAATGGGTGCAAAGTAACACAAAAAAAAAACTTCAGTCGAATACCAGGGCACCCGAACAGCAGATGAACAGTAGATAATACACCTTCTTGAACATCAGATGATAGCCTCTCTATAAACCAGAACTTTCTCTACGCTGGAAGATGAAAAGTCAGGCAGACTTCTTTGAACATCAGATAGAAAACTCTCTATAAACCAGAACTTTTTTCTACGCTGGAAGATGAAAAAATCAGATTTGCTCGACATCACCCTTCAGGCCTGGACGACTTGCTCTGATACCATGTTGAACAAGAGAAGAGAAAGAGAGGAGAGGCGAGAGGACTGAGAGTCCAAAAGAATGCTGCAGGCATGTGCAGTATGTTATTATTTATACTAGGATGGTCGTACAACATAAAAATGTGGAAATTACAAAAGTACCCTTGTGGTACTAAACATATGTGTACAACATCTGTCAACCCAAAATATTATCATTATTCAGGAAATACATTGATCTATTCTATTTTTATATTGTTTAATTTTATAATTTGGTTGTGATACCTGACTCTTTCTTCTTTCTTTGTTTTTTTCTTAAAGGGAATTGTAATAAAAACACCAGTGCAGTGGCCGCACAATAAGGGGTTTTCTTTTTCGTGTTGGATCAGGGTAGAGAACTTTCCAAGAACTGGAACAATGGGCCTCTTCAGTTTTCTTACAGAAAATGGAAGGGGGTGCTTTGCTATGCTTGGAAGAGAGAAGCTCATTTATGAGGTTAAAGTTCCTTTTTCCTTGAATTGTTCTCATATTATTTATAACATATGGTCATTATTTTATTTTCCAAAGTTTAAATGCTAAATATTATTGCATGGAAATGAGAGGTTCACTTTAACTACCAAAATGTCTAGCTTCTAATAATATGCTGATATAACACATGACATCTAATTTGGAACCCCTTCCAAATCATCAGATTCCTTGAGACTGAATTTTTTTTTTTTTTTGATAAATTCCTTGAGACTGAATTTTGATGGTTGCAATCTAGGAAATTTGCCCAGTCTCACTCGTTGTAGAAGTGCCAATGATGAACCACTACCTTGTTCAGTTACCCTCAGTCAAGCACATTCACCTCCTTTTGAGTTCCAATTGGAATGTTAAGAAACATCCAATCCAGACCAAGAGTTTGATCAACCACCAGGTGGCATGCCCACCATACAGAAGAATCAAGGACTCTACTCCACCCTACCTCAGTCTAGATATATAACTTAGTTTGTAGATAGTACTGCTTAAGCGTGATGGCAAATGATCTATCAGACATGATAGTAGGCATATACTTGGCCTTGCTTCTTTAATTTGTTCTTGTAACAGCTCATGTATGCTCAATGTAATCATTCATCTTTTTAGATGCCATGATATGGAATTGGAGCCAGATGGTGAAAGCTTTGGAATTCTGATCACTAATCATCCGTTTCTCCCTTTCTTTTTGTCTGTCTCTTGATTTATAACCTTCTAAATCAGAAAATTGATTGGATGGTCAGCTTGTTATTTTCTTACCATTTTGATGGATTTTTATTTAATGTTATAGTCAATGTCTAATGCAGTAAAATTATGGCTGTTGCAGTCTATCAATCAGAAACGGCAATGTGTTTCATTGCAACTCAATCTTGTCCGTAAGAAATGGCATTTTCTTTGCATAACTCATACCATTGGAAGAGCATTTTCTGGGGGAAGCCTACTACGGTGTTATCTTGATGGTCGTCTTGTATCATCTGAAAAATGCAGGTGTTTTGTCATGTATTTCATTAATTTTTTTATCATTCTCAATTCAGTCATTTTTGATAAAATTGTTTCATAACTTTGTCTTTTGTCATGTGTTAGGTATGCAAAAGTTAATGAAGCTTTGACACGCTGTACGATTGGAACTAAAACAAATCCAACTGTTTATGATGATGAAAGCTTGGTATCTGTCAAAGATTCATCTCCTTTTCTTGGTCAGATCGGTCCCGTGTATCTGTTTGGAGATGCTATTTCTTCTGAGCAGATACAGGGTATCCATTTCCTAGGACCAAGTTACATGTATTCTTTTCTTGATAATGAAGCTGCACTTTCTTCAGACAGCCCATTGCCTAATGGAATTCTTGATGCAAAAGATGGCCTTGGATCTAAAATAGTTTTTGGTCTCAACGCACAGGTGCATTTTCTTTACTAGTACAATTTCATGGGGACACCTTTACTTTATCTTTGATTATAGAACTGAAAAATCTTACTATCTTTTTGCAGGCCAGTGGTGGTAGGACTTTGTTTAATGTGTCACCACTGTTGGATCATGCACTGGATAAGAACTCTTTTGAAGCAGTAGTTCTGGCTGGAACACAGTTATGTTCCCGTCGGTTGTTGCAACAAATAATCTATTGTGTTGGTGGTGTCTCAGTATTCTTTCCTCTTTTAATTCAGTTTGATGGGTCTGAATATCCAGGAGATGAACAACTTGGGCATACATTTCTTAGATATATCACAAAAGACCGTATGGCAGCTGAGGTTATTGAGCTAATAGCTTCTTTTCTAGATGATAATCTAGCAAATCAACAACAGATGCATCTTATTTCTGGCTTTTCTATCCTGGGATTTTTATTGCAATCTGTTCCACCACAGCAACTTAATTCAGAAACTCTTTCAGCTTTGAAACAAATGTTTGATGTTGTGGCAAACTGTGGTAATGTAACTTTGGCTTTATCTTAAGCTAAAATATGTTTATATTAGAAGTTATGTACCTTTCATTATTCTGGAATCTAGATTTATTTGCTTTCAAGATTGTTTTATCTCACCTTTGGTTTCTACTATCAACCAGGGTTGTCAGAGCTATTGGTGAAAGATGTTGTTTCAAGTATATTTCTTAATCCATTTATCTGGGTATATACTACTTACAAAGTCCAACGTGAAGTATATTTGTTCCTCATCCAGCAATTTGATAATGATCCAAGATTGCTCACAAGCCTGTGTCGGCTCCCTCGTGTGATTGATATAATATGCCAATTTTACTGGGATAAACCAAAAGGTCGTTCTTCTTTTGGAAGCAAGCCTCTACTTCATCCTATAAGTAAACGAATAATTGGACAGAGACCAAATCAAGAAGAAGTTCACAAAATCCGCCTCCTTCTATTAAGTCTTGGTGAAATGAGCCTCAGGTTAAATGTCTCCTAATTCTGGCATATCTCCTACATGCATTCTAAATTGTAGATTAGCTGTATTTACTAATCATTTTGGTTAGCTGTGTTCACATAAAAGTTCTATCAACATGACTTTTCAAAATCTTATTTTGCAGGCAGAACATTGCAGCATCAGATATCAAAGCTCTCATAGCTTTCTTTGAGAGAAGTCAGGATATGGCATGTATTGAGGATGTATTACATATGGTTATTCGTGCTGTTTCTCAAAAGCAGTTACTTGCTTCTTTTTTGGAGCAAGTCAATATTCTTGGTGGCTGTCACATTTTTGTTAATCTTCTTCATAGGTATGCCTCTGTATTACAATATCAATCTGAGATGATCTTAAATGAAAGTTATAAGCACAGTGACTATAGATCAATGTCTACAAAGGTGCTTGAGGTATGACTGATATGGTAAAGTAAATTAGGCATACAGTCATACACTAAGGTGCGGATCATGCCATGGTAATGATTTCTTTTATGGGTAAAGGGTGTTTCAATAGATCTACAATATTATCTCCTATGGAGACAATACTTGTTAAAAGAATGATCCAACCTACTGTTGTTAGGAACTAACACAAGGAGAGGTATCATATATAAAATAATCTCTAAACACCAATGACAGAAAGAAAACAGCAGATCATAGTATCTTGCATTCTCATCTCATCCACTGCCTTTTATATCATTTTGATCCATGCTATGAACTGATCTAATACTAGAACTCAATCCAAGACGACAAAACTAAAATTTGTAGTTTGATCTGGAGCAAGATAAGGAAATATGCCCAAACAGCAAGTAGAAGCAAAGTATACACTGATAATTATTACACCCCTAGGCTAGTCAATGGATGAACCCAAACTGGTCAAATGTTAAATGAGGAGTCCCTTAGTGAAAATTAAATTAATGGCTCTTGGGTTTTGAAAATGTGTTAAAAAGTATTGTTGAAAGACTGTGGGTCAAGTCAGGTCGGTATCAGGTTGAACCCTATAAGGTCAGGGCAGGTTTGAAAATTACATGTTATTAAGTCAGGTTGGGTTGGGGTTTGAGTGGAAGGCTGGAACCATTGGAGGTTGGGTTTGGGTGAAGGCAAACTCTTACCCAATCCAAGTTATCCAACCTGTGGCATCCCTAGCTAGTTTGTGGTTAGATTTTCTTGACTGCTTCACATTCCTCCATGTAGCACATTTCCCAATTTCTGTCAACTGATCGTTTATGCAAGAAAACTTGAATATCTACCACTAGGGTCCCCATCTATGGCTGCATAGGAGTAGGCAGATAGAATTCCATTGTGTGCTTCCATCTATGAAAGAACCAATTAAAGAATCCCACTACATGTAAATCTTGTTATACGTGTATCAATGTGATTAGTGTGTTTAGAGACCTCAACAGTGAGATTTAGAGAAGGATTGGTTGTTTCCCTGTAAAATGTTTTGCACTTCTATATGTGGCTAGATTTTTACTGGAAATAAATATGATTAAATTTTGTATATTCTTTCTGATACTACTTAATGAGGTGTGGACCTTCCTGGTCTTCCCACCTTGATTTGGTTGTGCACATAGTTGTAAGCTCATTTCCTTCATAAATGCACCTCACTTAGGGAAATAGTGGAGAGAGGAAAATAAATGAATCAAGATTTTGATAGTGGTCAAGATGTGAAGCCATGTCAAGTATTCGCTATATGTAATCAGTAAAGATGAATAAGGTTGGGATTTAAGGTAGATCTTAATACCAACGAGGAAACAGGATATCAAAAGTGCAACTTTGAGAACTTAATATATGTTTTCCTTAATAAATGAATTTAGTAAAGAATTCAACATGCTAAGTACATGTGAATAGAAACTGTATATTAATTGCCGAGGATGGTCCCTAGTCCCTACTACTATATCTACTGACATTTATTTCAACTTGTTTATGTAGGGACTTTGAGCCAATAAGATTGCTCAGTTTGCAATTCTTGGGAAGACTTTTGGTTGGACTTCCCTCTGAGAAGAAGGGACCCAGATTTTTCAATCTTGCAGTTGGAAGATCAAGATCTCTTTCAGAAAGCCATAAGAAGATCAGTATTAGGCTGCAACCGATTTTCTCTGCAATATCTGACAGATTGTTTAAGTTTCCACAAACAGATCATTTGTGTGCAACCTTGTTTGATGTGCTTCTTGGTGGTGCTAGCCCTAAACAGGTAATGTGAAATTTTATTTCCATAGACTGGTTTATTCTTGATATGAAAATGCAACTTTTTGATTATTTAGGTTTGGATGAGATGGAAGTCATCTTCTAACTTATATTTTAAAATTGAGAACTTCTTCTAACTTCTACCATGAAATTGAGGTCCAGGTATTACAGAAACATAATCAGTCCGAAAAGCACAAGATCAAGGGAAATAATACACACTTCTTCCTTCCTCAGATGTTGATGCTCATTTTCAGATTTTTGTCAAGATGTGAGGAAACAGCTCAAAGAGTGAAAATATTAAGAGATTTACTTGATCTTCTTGATTCAAATCCTTCGAATATTGAAGCCCTTATGGTATTGTATATTGCATGTTATTGATGCATATCTAATTTGATCAGAATGTAATCTAACCATTTATCATTGTGAACAGGAATATGGGTGGCATTCCTGGCTAGCAACATCTTTGAGACTTGATGTGTTTAAAAACTATAAGGCTGAGTTTCAGGTTCATGCTGACAACGAGATAAATGAACAACATCTTGCAAGGGGCTTATTTTCTATTGTTCTTTGCCATTATATGAATTCCATAAAAGGTGGCTGGCAGCAGTTAGAAGAAACCATAAACTTCCTGCTCATGCATTGTGAACAAGTAATGATCCATAATTTCATTCTGATATTATTATTTTATCTTTCCCATCTTTATTCCATCCCTTACAGTATCTATGGTGCAGCCTCTATTCAACTTGTTTTAATGTATGCAGGGGGAAATTTCAAGGGACCTGCTTCATGATATCTTTGATGATGTAATTGGAAAGCTTGTAGAAGCGTCATTTGAGGATGACATTTTTGTCTTGCAACCATGTCGAGACAACACATTATATCTCTTAAGATTGGTTGATGAGATGCTTATCAATGAACTTGGCTATAATCTTCCGGTATTAATCTATTAGAGGTGTTTATTTTTGTTTATTTTTCACATTATATACTTGTTCATGTCAATTTTTTCCATCTCTGTAACCCAACCATATACTTGTTCATGTCTATCTTAAGAGATTGCAAAACCATTGAAACCAGCCCAAAGAAACAGTACTCATATTAGCTTCAACTGTTCAACCTTCAACCACCCAACAAAAGACCGTTTCCCTCCTAACTGATCACTTCTACTTAATATAGATTTAAGATTGAAGAGTTAGCTTTCTCATGTTCCCTTCAGTAGATGCTTGGCTGCCCTTGCATCAACCACCCTGCTCCTGTACTTTAGAATCAGAATCATCCAGTCCCTTCCTATGTTAGGATATTGGAATACATTATGAACTTATCTACTCTCAACTGTGTTACTGAATCCTCCTCACTCTTTGTTGACCTCTTCATGTCTTATTTCATTTTTCTAATAAAATATATTTTTTATTTCCTACATTCATTACAAAACGAAAATTTTCAACTTGTTTATAAGGCTTTTGATAGAATATTTTGTAATGGAATAATTAATTCTGTTCTTTTTTCAATGGAAAAAAAAATGTTGATTGTTTTCTTGATCTAAAGGAGAAAAATAGAAAGGAAAAGGAGGAAAGAGAAGGGAGAGAGGGTAAGAGAGAAGAGAAGAGAGGAAGAGAGAAAAGTTGATTAGAGAGACAACAAGTGGGCTGGTGGTGCCAGCCATTGTATTTATATTAGAACGACATAAAAAATTAAAGGGATACAAGTGCCCTTGCAGCACTAGTAAACAACAACTAACAACTTTAACACTCACCCTCAAGTTAGGACATAGATGCCAATCATGCCCAACTTGGCACATAAGCCATTGTGTCGTAAGTTATGTAGGCCTTTTGTGAAGATATTTGCAACCTGTTCTTCACAACTTACATAGGGAGTACACACTTCCCCACTAGTTAATAAAGTGTTTGCCATAAAGAGACATGGGACATACTACATGTGAACTACTGTTGCTGAAAAATCTCTTGTAGGAGATGGGGTTCTCAGTTGACAAGCCTATGAAGTTGTGTTGTGATAACCAAGCTGCAATCCACATCTCTTCCAATCTAGTCTTCCATGAGAGAACAAAGCATATGGAAGTTGATTGTCACTTTGTAAGAGAAAAGGTGATCAGTGGGGTGATAAGTACAACACATGTAAGCTCAAGAAATTAGTGGGCAGATCTGTCTACAAAAGGGTTGAGTTGTGGGAGAGTGGATTACATATGTAATAAGCTGGGATTATATGATATATACTCACCAACTCGAGGGGGAGTGTTAGAATTGACAAAATAAGGGGTAGTTTGATCATTTTGTCATATAATTAGAAGTGAGTTGTCTATTTTATTTGTGTTTAAGTTGTGTCTCATACTTAATAGGGTCATAGATTGTCTTTTGTATCATAATGCATAAGTTATAAATACAAGGTGGGTCGGCTGAGAGTGAGATTTTTCTCTCCGGTCGGACTCTTAACCCTTTCTTTCTTCTTTCTTCTTTCTTCTCTCCTCTCTTGTTTCTAAACTAGGACTGAACTAGTGTCAATCTATCCATAAACATGGAAAGAAGGTGAGGTCTTCTCATAGGAAGTAAAATGGAAAATGGGTTGTTTAGTAGTACAGGACCTGACCCCCTTTCTTTGTGTAATAGGGATGTCCAGGTCATCAACAATAGAGGTATATGTGGCAATGGGGTTAGACACAACAATGGGAACAAAGGTAGCTATATAGGATCCAGTGTTTTAAAAGGCGTGGGAGGCGTATGCCTGGAGGCGCGCTTCTAGGCGTTGCGTTCCCAAAACGCCCTAAGGCATATGCCAGAGGTGTTGACACCTCTAAGGCATATGCTTCTTGCACTTTTTTCATGAGGCGTGCTAGAGGCGTACGCCTCATGCACATCTGATATAAAAAGGCAGAAAATAAAAGAAAAAAGAAAAAAAAAGGAAAGGAAAGGAAAGGAAAGGAAAAGAAAGGGAAGGGAAAGAAAAAGAAAGAGAAGAAAAAAAGAGAAAAGGAAAGGGAAGGGAAGGGAAGAAAAGATAAGTGGAAAGAAAGTGGTTTGCCCCCTTCGCTTCAACAAGACCCCCCCCCCCTTTCAACTAATGTTATGCATCTTTATTCGTAATATAAAAGATTTGTATTAAAAATAAAGAAAAAATAAGATCCCCCTCCCTCTTCATCCTCCTCCTAACCCCCCTCCTTTTAAGGAGGCTTACGCCTCTTGCGTTCTGAACTATGCCTCATGCCTCTAGGTAGTGGAACACCTCGCGTCACACCTCCGCGTTTTAAACATTGATAGGATCTACCCTTCAAGAATCTGATGATGTTGATGGTACTAACTTCAAGTTGATCCACGGCTCTTGAACTTGGCTGGCCCTTACAACAGCAAATGGAAACATGGAATGGAGGAGGATCAAGAAGAGGAGGGTGTTGGATCTACAACTTGAACCAGTTTCTCCTCAACCCTACTTTTCCTCTAAAGAGAAATAGGGAAGAAAGGTTCACTCTCAAAGAAAGACACATAGATAGAAACATAGTACTTCCTACATATAGGGTCAAAACATGATGAGGTCAAATGTAGCTTTATTGACAATTTGGGTCCAGGGGTATTTTCGTCATTTTATAGTTCAGATTCTGGTCAAGGGCAGATGAGAGCACATCTCTTGGGTTTTGGTCTCTTGGATCTTTTTGTAACAAATGTATCTTTCGGGGGTTCATTTGAAGTTAGTTTTATTCTTAAGGAGTTGCTTATGAGAGGGAAGCATTCTAGGGGTTTATGTGTAAATATTTTAATTGGCTTCTTCAGCAAACCATTGGGATTTATAAAAGAGAAGGGGGTTGTCCCTATAGGGGCTTTTTGGTTCTTTCTCCCTTGTTTAAGTTGTAGCTCAGCCCTAGCTAGGGTTTTCAAGTATTGGGAGATGGGTTTTGAGGAGTCAACCCATTTTGGCACCTTCTAATCCCTCTATCGCTGCGTGTCCGCATGGGAGGCCAGCTTTATGCCATTATTACTATAGCGGAACTGTTCCAGGAGGGGTTCTACTTCATGTTCAGGTCTGAAATCCCTAAAAATACAACTTGTTTTGTTGTTTTTAGCTTGGTATTTCTTGTGCTTATTGTTGTACACTTGAAGTGTTGCATGTAATTTGTTTTTCTACCCACACCAAAACACCGATAACCCTTTTGACAAGAAGGGCACTTTAGGAAAACATAGGGAATAGTACGAGGGTCAAGTTTACCCCAAGGAGACAAGTCATGAACAAAACAACTACAACTAAACATGCGTACAACGCTACAGGTATAGAGAACAAAGGAGCTTTAGGAAACAAGAGTTAATGTGGGCCTTGTACTCTAACAACTAAGAGGGCATGTAGTTGATGTGATATGCAGCACAAAATACAACATCCATCCAAAAGCATTTGGGAACATTCATATGTAGTAATAATTCATGAGCAATTTCAAGAGATTGACGGTGAAAAACTGTGTGGTGAAGGGAGCCACACGAAATGAAAAACTCTATGAGATCACTATGAAATATCCTTTGACATTGTCAAACTGGGAATTTTGGACTTTCATTTGAAATTAGGTGAATATCATGCGTTGAGAATCCTTTACAAATTTGGGTACTTCGTTTCAAGATTGCATTGGGTACACCCATGTAAATCTAGAGTAATCATCAATAAGTGTGATAAAATACTTGTATCATGTCTTGGTAGGCAAAGTAACAAGTTCCCAAACATTACAATAAACAATGTGGAAAAGAAAACCAGATTTACCATTTCTTAAAGGAAAATGATTTCTACAATGTTTGCTCAATTAACAAGTTTGACATGTGAATTCTAACATGGACATTCACTTAAACAACTTTGGAAACAAAATTTTCAACAATTCAAAAGATAAATGACCAAGACGATTATGCCACATATAGACTCGAGTCTTACTAGACTGACTATTGGACTCTGTGATTGAAAGACCAGCCTTATTCTCCAGTACATAGAGGCCATCTACCATGCTACCTCTGCAACACACAAGAAGGGAAAAAGGTTACTGAGCAATTTAATGAATTGGTAATAATACTAACAAAAAAACAAGATCACAGGTAACTTGGGAACTTGCAAAGCATTAGAAAGAGTAAGGCCAAAGGGTAGAGAGACAGTGCCTTGACCAGCTATGGTGAAGAATGAATCATCAACTAGTCTCACCTTGTCCCTCCTAGAAAGCAGGTTGTAGGACTAAAACCAATTGGACTTATCCGTCATGTGGTTCGAGGCTCCAAAATCAATTATCCAAGGGAAATCTAAGGTATGGGAAGTCACATGGAAAGCTGTGGTAATTAAAAGACATTGTTGGCCTGACTTCTTACTCAACTTTTGAGTCGACTTTGGCTTCCCATGAAGATCCTAGCATGTATCACTAGTGTGCCTAGATCTCTAGCAATGAGTGCACAAAAGTTTGCCCTTGTTATCTACTCTGTTCCGGAAATCACCCTTCTTAAAAGAATTCCCACTAGTTGTGTTTACTCCCCCTTTTGTTGTCAAAGCAATTGACTCCCCCTCAAAACTGTTCATCACATTTCTCCTACTTTCTTCAAATTGCACCATGGCATATATGTCTTGGACTGAAGGGATATCTTTACTACCTAGGATCTGCACTTTAAGAGATTCATATGTAGGATTCAGCCCCAAAAGAAAAGCAAACACCAATGGCTGGGAAACCAGAGATTTTGATGCAGTATAGAAGGCCAATAAGTTCTATGCAAGTTGGGACCACTCCAAGACATATAAGAAGCTTCGATGACGTTACTAATCTAACTAAGTAATCAATTACCGAGTTAGTGCCAGCATGAAACTTCTATTTTAGTTCGGATTTACCAAGCTAGCACCAGCGCAGAACTTCTATCTTAGTTCGAACTTACCAAGTTAGTACCAGCATGGAATTTCTATCTTAGTTTGAATTTACCAAGCTAGTGTCAGCACAGGACTTCTATTCTAGTTCAAAATTACCAAGTTAGTAGGATTCTATTGTGGAGTTTTTCATAGATTAGGAAACTTTCTTGTAGGAGCCATAAGGGTGTAAGCCTATATAAAGAGTAACTAGGGGAAGGCTAAGGGAGTTTTTTTATGTTGATTTTCTCTTAATTATTCGGTGAAGAATTCTTCTTCCTAATAATTCGACTTCTACTCTTTTCTTTGAAGCTTTTCTCAGCGTGCTTTGTTTCCGTACTGCACCAGATTTATAGGCCTTGGCATCTTCATCACATTTCCAATTCATATTCCAATAGTGATATAACTCCTTCCAAAATGAAGTCAAATCTGAATTACTGAAAGACTTCTTTCCCCCTGTTTAGAAGTCGAAGATGCAGCTTGCAACTGGTAATTTTGCATAGTGCCTCTGATCTGAGTAGGTGGACTTTACTTGTTCCCAGATCTCCACAAAATTTTTCCTCACTTGTGGTAGCATAGATACAAGCAGCCACAACATCACCATATTGTTTTCTTGGTTCCATTTATCCTAGACTTCCTAGTCAGCATTTCCAAATTTTCGGTTCTTTAACTTTTCCATATATGTATCCTATTTTTCTCCTTGCAGTGATATAGAGTTTGATTCCCTTCGACCACTCCAGGTAATAAGGCCATCTAGGGGAATAACAGCCATGGAAAATTCATATCCACAACCCCACATTTCCTCTGCAACAAGTTGCAAGTATTAATAGCACAATGACAAACCTCCCAGCAAAAGGCACTCACTTTGTGAAGAACAGCATGGCACCAACTTCTTTGACTGGGAAAGGTGAAGAAGTAACTGAAGAAGACAAGGATTTAAAGAAAGAGGCGCAGCTGAACACCCCTGAAGGATTACTAGACCATATACAACTATCCCCCTCACTGTCATCAAAGAAAACCGATTCAAGAATTTGTAGGAGATATGAAACAAAGTCCAGTTCTGTATCACTTACATTCCTGCAGAAGCCCAAATTCCAACGAAGGAAAAGTATCCTTAAGGAGCCTCACCCACCCATAGATCTTTCCAGAATTTAATTTTATCACCAGAGTTGAGACCAAACCTGATGTGAATAAGAAAATGCTCAAGAACCTTATGAATAGCTTTCCAAGGAGACACATTGGAGTTGAATCCATGTTCTTACACTTGTCAACCCAAGATTTACCATTAAATTCAAGCAATGAGTTATATTAATTAAGAATGCTTTTTTATACATATTAATCAATTATCTTGCTTCAGTAACCATTATATATACACTCAAAATAACCCAAAATAGGCTGCACATTTTAATATGAGTATATAAAAATCAGTTAATTGGCCCCACTAAGATGGTTATAACTATACTACCTACCTTGTTCTGTGCCTAGGTGATGGGCCTCCAAAATGCCTAGGCGGTTGCATAGTTGACACTTATGCGATGCTTTAACCAAACTAGAATAATGTGCTCTGATACCATAATATTAGGGAGAAAAGAAGAGACAAAACATAGGGAGAATGAAAACAAGCAAAATAAGTTTCTGTAGTAGGACAACCTGCAATATGTTTGTCTTAATAAAATAATGGAAAAGATAAGTTATTCACTTTTTATTCCTCCGAAAAGGTAAGCTATTTACTTGATTGCATGCATGTGGAACATTAAGCCCTTTACAGCCCTTTCATTTAGCTTCCTTTCTGAGGTGTTCTTTTCATATATCTTTCACTTTTTGCTTTTCAAGATTTATGTAACCTACATCTTAGGGGTTATAGATCCTTTTTCTAGTTCGGATTATTGGCTTCTTGAAATTGACATACAATGCAATACCGCCCACCACATGATATCATGCAAAGTATGGATTTACTTTGTTTCTTTTTACATACTTCAACAATCAGTGGATTCAAAGGTAAAGTAACATAATTCTTTCCCTGCAGTATCCTGGAAGTAGCTCAGGTATTTTATCTGATTGCCAAGAACTAGAGAGTAACAAAGATCTGAGCTCTTCTATTTTTGAGGCCATGCATGGAGAAGTTGATGACCAAGTTCCCAGGTAATGCTTATTGTGCTTTCATTGGTTATATAAAAATGTTATGCCCACCAATTTTAGTACTCTTAGTAATGTATGTTTTCTTACCTCCAAATTTGTGTTAGATATTTTGTTTGCATAAGCCTTAAGTATTACATAAAATGATTTTGTTTCCATAAAAGGGCCATAAGAAAATGTCAGTCCCAGCTATTCAGGGTCTTGGAAGGGGTGGATTGGATGTGGGCCTAACCTTCACTATATTCTTTCACGGATTGGCCACTCTCAAACTTGAACCCACTTTCTCATGCTTGTCAGCCTGAGATTTTACCATTGAACCAAGCAATGACCCTAAATACTATGATCTGACCTTTTCTAAAATTTGAAGCTTTGTAGAAATGGTTTTCTTTATAATAGGATTATCGTAAAGAAGGCAAAGCTTCCAAATAAACTTCAAGAAACCCAAATGGGAAACTGAAGGGGTAGGACCAATTAGAGGCATCAACAAGATAAATTCAGATCATGATTTAAAGAGAGCCCTAGGATATGAGATTAGGAAACTAGGAATTTGCCAGAAGTTTGGAATTGATAGTTTAAACCTAGAATTGATGATTAATTCATGAACAAATACTTCTTATTAGGTTATCAATCAAAAAAGTTTATCAGGAATGAAGAAATACAATCTGGAATGCAATGGCAAAATCTGAACATTGACTGAAAATAAAGAGCATCAAATGGTCCTAATGTAAATGAGTTGAATTTGAATCTGTTTTATATATCTATCAGATATCAGATAGAATTCGGGTCTCTCATATTCTTATTGGAACGGATTCGGATATACCCCTATCCGACTTCAATTCGATCCATTTGCAGCCCTAGGATCAACTTGGTTCAACAACCTAAATTCTTTTATGGAAATCTCTGTCAAAGAAAAAAAACTGCTAAGGGTATTAAAGCAAGACGAATTTCCTTATCTGGTTCATTAGCCTTAAGCCTCTTCTGAACCCAAAATTCCAAGAGAGATTAGCCATAAAATTAGAAACACAAGACAAAATGAGAGTCTTTGAGATCCAATAAAGCAAATTATTCAGGGGAAAAAGTAAAAATGAACATTGTCCACCAGAGATTTGTCCAAAATTTGACACAATTTCCTGCGAGAGCTGCTTTGGTGTGGGTTGTTTGGGAGGAAAGGAATGCCAGAATTTTCATTGATAAGGAGAGGGATGAGATTGGTTTGTGGAAAAGTATTTTAAATAGGCCCATATGTTGGGAAAAGTCATTGGACCTGTTTTTACCTTTCTCCTTTGATGACATATGGAGGAATTGGGAGCAAATTGCCAAAAGTTCTGCTGTTAGAATTAAGCCTTTGGTGGAATGGAAGCCTCCTGAAGGTGTTATTAAATTAAATTTTGATGGCAGCAGCCTTGGTAACCCAGGGCTGTCCAGAATTGGGGGAGTTTTCAGAAATGCTGAGGGGCAGATCATGGCTTTATATTCTGGTCCTATTGGTATGGGAGATTCAGTTATTGCAGATGTCCAAGTTGTTCTAAAAGGAGCAGAGATTGCGAAGGAGCTTGCAGTGGAACACTTATTCATTGAAGGTGACTCTAAACTGGTTCTTGGGTGGTTAAAAGAGCCGAAGATTGCAACCTGGTCCTATAGAGGGGCTTTGAGAAGGTTCAAATGGTTAACATCAAATATATCAGTCACAGTTCAATGAGAAAGAAGATTGGCAAATGGGTTAGAAGATTTTTTACCCAAACAAGGGGTACATAGGAATCAGCTTTTTTGGGCTCATTTGTAAGCTTTATGATATAGTTTAGAGGCTGCACCTCGCACCTCTTTGTGGAGATTTTGTTGTATGTATCTTTGTTTTTTATTAATAAAATTACTATTATCTATCAAAAAAAAATTGACACAATTCCCATAACTAAACTTGTGCCTTACAAACTACAAGAAGGATTCCAAGAGGAAATCAATATATTTCCAAGAGTATCTCAAGTGTTGCATTTCTTGTCAGTTAAACATTCCATCCATTCACATGAAATTCATGAACACTTTGGACGACAGAGTGCCAAAGGTTCTCAATCTCCACAGAAACCTTGATAACCATTTCCCCAATAGAAACAAGTTCCTTGAGCATAATCTACCAATCCCCAAGCCACCATTTGCTTTGGTGAGACTGTGCTATTTTATAAGAGGTTCATTTTGGGCTCACCTGCCTGTTGGGATAAGGCATGGATGATGATACCTCCCACGAGAATATACAACAAATAAATTTTATAAATATAATATGCATTACTCTATGCTTTGTGATATCATATCTGCACATTTCCATTCATGAATATCTTTTGTGTTTACTAATGTCTTTTTCTTTTCAATCTTATTTGTATAATTCTTGATCCATCCTTTTTAATCTCAAATTACTCTCTTTTCACAGACATCCACAAGTTTGTAAGCCACCTATCTCAGATGAAGATGACATAATAGATGATGTCTGGTGGAGATTGTTTGACAAGCTGTGGCTTATTATCAGTGCGATGAATGGAAAAGGACTAAGCAAAATGCTAGTTAAATCTTCACCAGCAATGGGGCCATCTTTTGGCCAACGGGCACGTGTCCTAGTTGAATCATTGAATATTCCAGCTGCTGAAATGGCTGCAGTTGTTGTATCAGGTGGAATTAGCAATGCATTGGGTGGAAAACCAAATAAAAGTGTTGATAAAGCTATGGTACTGAGAGGGGAAAAATGTCCAAAAATTATTTTTCGACTTGTCATCCTATATCTCTGCAGAGCTGATCTAGAAAGAGCATCTAGATGTATTCAGCAGTTCATTTCACTGCTTCCTTGTCTGCTTGCTGCTGATGATGAGCAAAGCAAGGGCAGATTACAGCTATTCATATGGTACGGGTTCTCCATGCATGTTTCCATGTAAAATTGAAACTGGTTATTCTCTTTTTGAAATGAATCATCTAAAATTCCTCCTAACATAGAACTGAAGATACGTAAGTGCACTTCTATACACTAGTAGGGATATGACTTCCAGTTGCAACTGTGCCTAGGTCCTTGCTCACAGTTAGATCGCAATATGGAATGCTTGATGATGGGGCACGTTTTCATGTCATATCGCACCTGATACGTGAAACAGTGAACTGTGGGAAGTCCATGCTGGCTACTGGTATTGTGGGAAGAGATGATTCATCTGATTCTGGCAGCAATGTGAAGGAAGCAAATACCTTTCATGGTCTAATTCAAAAGGATAGAGTCCTTACTGCGGTTTGTCATTACTTGTTCCTTTTTTACTTTCATGTGTTTGACTTTATTATTTAAGTGTATGCTCAGATATCCTTCAATCTCAGTCGTAATTGAAATTGGAAATGACATTGAAATGTCAAAACAATCCTTTGTATTGGTAACTCTTTCCTCTTAGTTGGGCCTTCATTAGGTAGTTGGAACTGAGGGACAGAAAAATCCTATTTACATACTGGTTCATGAAATATCAGCAGGGTCATTTAGCTGTTTTAATGTTTTATTTCAAAGATATTGTTGATTAATCTATCTGGAATCTATTTTTTTCTTAAACCACAGTATTGTAATTTTCTTCATTTTTATTTCTCAGGTAGCTGATGAGGTAAAATATGTGAAGACTTCAAAATCTGATAGAGCAAAGCAGTTGCATGAGATCTGTTTGAGGTTGGATGAGAATTCATCTACAGAATCTTACCAGAATAGGGTTTTTGAAGATGAGATACAAAGTAGCTTGAGCATGATTCTTTCTTCAGACAAGAGCAGAAGAGCTGCATTTCAGCTTTCCCATGATGAAGAACAGCAGATTGTCGCTGTAAGAATTTAATTTGATGTTATGTGTTATCTACTTATCATTGAAGCATCTATGGTTATGACTTTTTTTTCTTATCTGGCTATTGATTAAAGTTATTACCAGCATGTGTAATAATAGTTAGTTGTTCTTGAGCAGGAGAAGTGGATTCACATGTTTCGTGCTTTGATTGATGAGAGAGGTCCATGGTCTGCTAATCCTTTTCCAAATAGTACCATTACTCATTGGAAACTTGAGAAATCAGAAGATGCATGGAGGCGTAGACCCAAGTTAAGACGGAATTATTGTTTTAATGAAAAGCTATGTCATCCTCCATCTACTGTTTCCATTGGTCCCAGTCGTCTGGCCTATGAAAGCAAAACTAATTTGGTGAGTCATATTCCTGAACAATTGAAGCGCCTTCTATTGAAAGGAGTACGTAGGATTACAGATGAGGGAAGCTCAGAGCCTTGTGAAAGTGACACTGAACTAAGTGCAGAAAAAGCCTCTTCTCCTGATGATTCTTTGGTAAATGAAACTGAGCTTTCTAAAGAAAGCAATGACCAGGATGTTCAAGATAGAAAGGATGCTTCCTCCAATACAATGGAGACAGAAACTAGTGAGGTATGCGCTGGTACATAAATGTGTTCTACCTTTTCCTTGTAGATGCAGTGCAGCATCTAATGTCTGGCTTCGTTTTGTTCAGGTTCTCATGTCTCTTCCTTGCATGCTTGTCACACCTAAGAGAAAATTAGCTGGGCATTTAGCAGTCATGAAAACTGTCCTCCGTTTCTGTGGTGAGTTTCTGGTTGAAGGTACCGGAGGATCATCTGTTTTCAATAGCTTTTGTGCTTCAAGCAGTTCTGTTCCTAACAAATCTAGCCAATTGGGAGGAATCCATAAGCAGAACTTAACCAAATTTCCCTTGGATGTTGACGCGTATTCTGAGAAAGAGAGTGGCCTTGATAACACAGATGTGATTGATGAAACTTCTCTTCAAAGAAAACTGAAGAAAATTAAACGCCACCGGAGATGGCGTGTCTCCAAGGTGGTAAACATAGATTGTAGATATACACTTGTAACTACTTGCATATTTGATGCCTTTAGTCTGACATTGCTGTGTTTTGCTCTTTGTGGTAGATAAAAGCTGTTCATTGGACTCGCTATTTGCTAAGATACACTGCCATAGAGATTTTCTTCAACAATTCAGTTGCACCCATATTTTTGAATTTTGCATCACAGAAAGATGCCAAAGATGTTGGAACTTTGATAGTTTCCTGCAGAAATGAACTATTATTTCCAAAAGGAAGTAACCGTGACAAGAATGCAATTATTTCCTTTGTTGATAGACGTGTGGCACTGGAGATGGCAGAGACTGCAAGAGAGAGTTGGAGGAGAAGGGATATTACCAACTTTGAATATCTAATGATACTTAATACACTTGCAGGCAGATCATACAACGATTTGACTCAATATCCTGTCTTTCCTTGGGTTTTGGCTGATTATTCTTCTGAGAAACTCGACTTTAACAAGTCTTCAACTTTTCGTGACCTCTCAAAACCTGTTGGAGCTTTGGATATGAAACGGTTTGAGGTGACTATTATCTCCTGTTTAACTAGAGCTTTCCCTATCAGTTACTATTTTCCTTATTTTACAATTGTCCTATCCTTATAATTCAATTCACATGCAGGTTTTTGAGGATAGATATCGTAATTTCTGTGATCCTGATATTCCTAGGTATGCATGTGTACCTTATTTTAGAACATAGCATTTTTTGCATTATTAACTATAACCAAGACTGTTTCCTGTTTCCACTTGATAACCACTTTGAAAAGTGGCAATGTTTCAAAATTACTTGCAAATGTTATTCAGTATCTTGAAAAGAATTGGGAAATTCCAGACATATGCGAAGGATTAAGTATTAATTTATATAAAACTTACAGGGAATGTTAAAAAAGCATGATAAAACAAAGAGTCTCAAATAACTATCAGAGAACATCTATGTATAACAGTAAAATATAGATAGGTGCTATTGAAAATGCATCTCATCCAAATCTTGTTTCCATACATCCAAGAGCCATATAATACGGGTATAAAAGATGATAATCCACATAGTTGCTGTTGAGAGAGCTGTTTTATGTTAAGTCTTGGGAGGGGAGGCAGGGTAGTCTAGTAATTACCAAAAGAAAATAAGGACACTACTCGGTAGGTCCTAACTACCAAGGATATTGCTTTCCATAGTTATGAGAGTGGCCATCCTTTTATGAATTAATGTTGTCTCATTAGCAGTGCCCTTGTGCTTTTTGTTGCAGTTTCTATTACGGTTCTCATTATTCAAGCATGGGAATCGTTCTTTTCTACCTACTTAGGTTGGAGCCTTTCACAGCTCTACACCGGATGTTGCAGGTATCATAGATTTAAACAAAAACATTTACATTTTCATCAATCAATTTTTGTCATCTAAATAAGAAATGATCCAATTTTAGTTGCATGGTCTTCCTTAAATCATTTTACTTTATTCACAATTTCTTTAACTGTAACATCTTCAAAAAAGAAAGGTCTTTAAGGTTTCAAATGGACCTGAAAGTATGAGGTTTGGTATGCTTTCTATGCTGCTAACATCGACACTTTTTTTTTTCTCCAGGGTGGTAAATTTGACCATGCAGATCGCCTTTTTCAAAGTATTGAGGGCACATATCGCAATTGTCTTTCTAATACAAGTGATGTGAAGGAGTTAATACCTGAATTCTTTTACATGCCAGAGTTTCTTGTTAACTCAAATTCGTATTATTTGGGTGTGAAACAGGGCGGTGAACCCTTAGGAGATGTTATTCTACCTCCTTGGGCCAAGGTATATTAAGTCCCATCTAGCTTCTGATAGCTAGTGGAAGACTTTCACTTTATATGCTACTATTTTAGTTAATCAAGGGAGCCTTGGGAGAACAGTTTAGTATATTTTTTATTTAAAATAAAGAATAGTGCAGAAAAATGTCTTTCAGCATCCTGAATCATTTCTTTTGCCTGTTCTCTATGTATACCTAGAAAGTTTGACATCTATTACATGTCTGAGGGTATGAAAATGGACCTAGTATGTATCTATTACACATCTCCTATGTTCTTTGTTTCTCCTCTTCTTCATCTTCATTTTGACTACAAATTCCTAATCTTGCTTCTTGCTGATATTCTTTTGATCATCATATTTTGCTAAGTACATTCATCTAAATGGTTTTCAAATTTAAGTTTCTTTTTTTTGGGTGAAAAATTTTAGGTTCCCCAGAAACCTTTTTTGGCCTTTGGATTCTTCATTTTTTAAGCAATGAAAGATAATTTATTAATTGTAATATGAGGTAATACAAGCCTTGGGACGTATGTCAAAAAGAAAGGGCAGCCCAAGGTGCCACAAGCCCAATGAAAGATAATTGTATTAATCAGGTTAGTATACCATATTTTTATCTTTTAGTAAAATCCATTCATTTATTGAAAAGGGGAAATTTTGTTTTAGGTTTTCTTTCTTTTTCAAGCTTTCCTTTATTACTATAATTTTTCTTTTTCTTATTTTGTTTATGGTAGATTCAGTAATGTATTGCTATGCATTCTCTTTAAGTTCAATTTATCTTGCTTCACTTGCTTTTTCAATTTATTGGGGGTGTTGAGTAGTGGTTTTATTACTATTTTTGTTTTAGATCTTGCTAGGAAATGGCATGAGAGGAAAACTAGAGGCTGTTTTTAATCAAATAATTCCTTTTGGAGTCCAATAAAAAGTTTATCAGGACCTTAAATTTCTGAGTTGCAATCAATTACACAGGGCTCCCCCGAGGAATTTATAAACAAAAACCGAGAAGCTCTTGAAAGTGAATATGTAAGTTCCAATCTCCATAACTGGATTGATCTGGTTTTTGGTTACAAGCAACGTGGAAAACCTGCAGTAGAGGTATGTGCTTGCATATATGTTTAGTTAGTAGCTCTCAGCTCAGCTCAACTCAACTAAACCTTAATCCCAACTATGTGGGTTCAGTCCTAATCCCGGGTTCATTAATCTCAAAAATTATGTTGGATCTCCAGGCAGCAAATATCTTTTATTACTTGACTTACGAGGGTGCTGTTGATCTTGAAACAATGGAAGATGAACTGCAAAGATCTGCCATTGAAGACCAAATTGCAAATTTTGGGCAGACACCAATCCAGATTTTTCGTAAAAAACACCCAAGAAGAGGCCCACCAATTCCTATTGCTCATCCTTTATATTTTGCTCCTGGTTCAATAAGTTTGACATCAATCATTTCTAATACAACAAGTCCACCATCTGCTGTATTATTTGTCGGTATGTTGGAATCAAACATTGTCCTTGTGAACCAGGGACTCACCATGTCAGTCAAAATGTGGTTGACCACCCAACTGCAATCTGGTGGGAACTTTACCTTCTCTAGCTCACAGGTGAGAATGGTGATTCTAATACAGTTTTTGCATTGTACTATTTAATGGTCTAGTCACCATTTCCCAGTAAAATTTATGGAGTAAACCTTTTTCTTATCTCTTGTCAACATTTTTGCAGGATCCTTTTTTTGGAATTGGTTCTGATGTTCTATCTCCTCGTAAAATTGGTAGTCCTTCAGCAGAAAATATTGAGCTTGGAGCACAATGCTTTGCTACAATGCAAACACCATCAGAAAATTTTTTGATTTCATGTGGTAATTGGGAAAATAGTTTCCAGGTAATCTCTCTTAATGATGGAAGATTGGTGCAGAGCATCCGGCAGCACAAAGATGTGGTCAGCTGTGTTGCAGGTATCAATTTGTATCTTGTGGAGTAATAGTGCATTCAAACAATTCTATGATAATTCCTTTATTAAACAGACTTGTAGGGAATGCTGGAATAGTGGTAAAATTTGAAAACATGGTCAAAATTGATCTAGACTTCATTACCAACTACAGGACCCTATATCAAAAGAAGTCTTTAAGTATATGCTCTAGAGTTCAAGTCAATTCTCCCCATCCAAGAGGATAGATCTCCAGAGACTGAGGAATAGTTCTCTAAGTAGGATAAGCTTACAATATATTTTTTTGCCTTTTTGAACCGAGGTGCCTCTAAGAGGCTCATAGGTTTTTTCATTGCATATCATGCGACACTTCTCTTGCATCTGGAATTACATTTTTCTAGCACATAACCACAGAAATGACAATGAAAGCGTCTAGACGTGGTCAATGAAGAAAACAGTGGCCAGAGAAAAGGTGCATACACATGTCAAACTGGAGGAAAAGCAGTTCAAGGATGTAAGGACCCTGATGCAACAAACTCAACATGAAATTAAACTCTAAGCCTTTCTTACAAGTTTTCAGAAAGAAAAAATAGATTTTTATTGCTTTAAGGAACTAAGAATTAGATTGTAAAAAAATAGCATAATTAAACAAGGATATAACATATCATTACCTCTATATATAGAACTCTTCTAAAGTCCTTCTACAACCCCTACAATCTTATGTAGACCAGGAATTCAATCTATTAAAGAAAAAGTTAGAACAATAGATTTTGGACCATGCGTGAGACCCATGTGAAGAAAAGAAGGGAAATAGGGAAATAATTCCCTGAAAGTCAAAAGGCAATAAAACCTCCTGCAAGCTCTCCTCTCAGAAGATACTTGTATTAAAGGCAGTACTGGGACAATTGAAAATCCATTTAGTCCATTTCATCAGAAATCGAAGTTTGGCTTTTCACCAAAATCTGATAACAAGATACACCTGCTTTTGGATACCCCTCATTCCCATGATCAAGTTGTCATGAAAACATCTCCAGCATCAACTTTACAGAAAATACATGAGACCCATGTGAAGAAAAGAAGGGAAATAGGGAAATAATTCCCTGAAAGTCAAAAGGCAATAAAACCTCCTGCAAGCTCTCCTCTCAGAAGATACTTATATTAAAGGCAGTACTGGGACAATTGAAAATCCATTTAGTCCATTTCATCAGAAATCGAAGTTTGGCTTTTCACCAAAATCTGATAACAAGATACACCTGCTTCTGGATACCCCTCGTTCCCATGATCAAGTTGTCATGAAAACATCTCCAGCATCAACTTTACAGAAAATACATTGAAATTAGACCTAGGCATTTCCTTATATTTTTGGCACTTCTTTTTCCTCTTCTTTCATATTGTGGTCTGCTGGAGTGATTAGCTAGTGTAGTCCCATTTCCATTTTTATGTAAATCAATATGTAACTAACATAGTTATGGGTGGCAAGGTAGTTCTTGGGTTATAAACAAGGTCCAAAATCGTATCGTATCTTTGGGGTACCAATACACTCAAATCCAAGGGGTTTGGGTTGTTTCAGGGGTTAGCCAGGCCTATGACCAATGCTTATCAGATTTTGGGAAAAAAATAAGAACAAAGGGAAGTGTGCCCCTTGAAACACCTGATACGCATGTTCTTGCATATCAGGTATTGGGTGTATCGATACTTTAAACCATGACTATAAAGGACAATCTAGTCCTTAGTTTTACTTGGCAAGGATAATCATGTTATTGGACATTATTTATGGTTTAAAATGTCCATAAATTTCCTAATATTTCCATTTGCATGGTTTCCAACATGAATTATTACTAGAATTGACATGTTCCCCAATAAAAGCTACCAATACTATGTGGAGTACAAGACATGGTATTATAACATAAGTTGGCAACAATATTTTAAATATTCAGTATTAATGTTATTGGCCACCAGATATGGGCCAGCTAAAAATTCTTTTCATATGTGAAGTTAAATCTTAGTTTTTATTCTATGATAAATTACTTGGTTGATTGGTTAGAATCATTTGCACTTTCTATCAATTTAATTTTTGCCTGAGTTCACTCTATCATGTAGTTTGGATGATTCGGAACAAGATAATAATTTCGAAGGGTCTACCTTATGCATCTTTTATTATTATATAAAATAGCATTCTATATTTTTGCATATTTCACAATGTTTCCACCATGTTTATGATTTCTATAATATTTCAATATGATGTTTTTGACCATTCTAACATGTTTCCTATATTTGGATGACCAATATTTTTACCAACTTCAACCTTTTAAACCTTGACATTTTGTAGTAATCTATATGTATCCAGCCACTTGATTGGTGAGAGATATTTTAGAAATCCCCACCAAATACGTCTGGTCATTCTCTTTTATTCCCTCTTTCTTCTCAAGTTACAAGTTTTGTGGAGCAAAATAATCAGGTATTAAACTTCAAATTTTGGAAGTAATGGTATAATTGAACTACTTTCATTTAATGACTCGATATTAGCAAGAACATGGACTGTAGAAGTCCTCATTTTAGGGCATATATATAGGATGTTCCAAGTCGGCAGTATCCTATAAATTTTCTGTTTGTTGCACTTGAATCTCTTACGATGTTCCAAGTCAAAAGCAAAGAATGCAGGTTAAACTTTGGTCTACTTTCATTTTTCTGTTAACATTGTTGAGTGAGACACATATGTGTAGATATGCAGGTAATTTTCTAGAGAGAAAGAGGGTTCATACTCCTCGAAACTGTATAACTGCAGGTTACTCATGATAGTGAACATTTATAACACGAAATGTGCTTCGAATTAACTTTCTACAGCGTCATTATTTATTCTTGTAGCTATATGATTTATACCATAATTGTTCTATATCAACTAGTGTTCATCCTATTCATTTGATTCAATCATTTCTGAAATATATAGGCCTGGTTTTGTTTTGCTTAGTACAAGCAACATCCATTCAATCATTCCTTCTGCTGTTTAACCTTGTCATATTTGTTTCGGTCTCACTAGTAGAAATTTTACTCTGAAATTGTTGTATTTGATGATTGTTTCCTTATCGAAGTCAATTAATGTTGCAGTGACATCTGATGGAAGCATCCTTGCTACTGGAAGTTATGACACAACAGTAATGGTGTGGGAGGTCCATCGTGCCAAAGCAACAGAAAAGAGGGTTCGGAGCACACAGACAGACCTACCCAGAAAAGATTGTGTCATTGTTGAAACTCCATTCCATATCCTCTGTGGCCATGATGACATCATTACATGCTTATTTGTCAGTGTAGAGCTTGATATAGTTATCAGCGGATCAAAAGATGGAACTTGTGTCTTCCATACATTGCGGAAGGGAAGATATGTAAGGTCTCTTAAACATCCAACTGGCAGTGCCTTGTCAAAGCTGGTTGCATCTCGGCATGGTCGCATAGTGCTTTATGCAGATGGTGATTTGAGTTTGCACCTATACTCTATTAATGGAAAACACATTGCCACCTGTGAATCCAATGGCCGCCTCAACTGTGTTGAACTCAGCAGTTGTGGTGAATTCTTGGTTTGTGCAGGTGACCAAGGACAAATAATTGTACGGTCTATGAACTCACTTGAGGTGGTGAGACGGTATGATGGACTTGGAAAGATAATAACATCTCTAACAGTGACGCCTGAGGAATGCTTCCTAGCCGGAACCAAGGATGGAAGCCTTCTTGTATATTCTATTGAAAATCCTCAGCTTCGCAGAACTAGCCTTCCTCGAAATGTCAAATCCAAAGCTTCTACCACAGGATAGTTTACGATCAACAGTACAATTTTAGAGCATATACCATAACTGACTGTAAATATTGACCCGAGGTATCATGTTCTCATTGATGTTTCATTTGTTTATTTTTGTATTATTTTCCGAATAGAGTTCAGTATTTAGGTTAAAAATGCCATAGGTCTATATCCAGTCCATTCATCACAAGACCCCAGATATCTGGGACCAACATTGGGTAATGGCCCCTAATACTTCTGTTATTTATTTTACTGTGTTGAACAGGGAGATCTATTGATTGTTTAGTTTCCTTTTCTTTTCTGGCCAACAATAAAAGATTCACTTCAATTTATGGGCATCTATTGAGGCTGCTTAACTGTTTGTACCACTTAATGGCGCCATTGGTCCCTATCATGGGTCTTTGGAGGTGTAAATATGGACAGACATTTTTGCAAGTAGACTAGGTATAGACCCAAACGTTTGGCATTTGTGTATTCACAGAATCTACTTTTGGTACACTAGATAATGCGCCATTGGTCCCTGTATTCACAGAATCTACTAAGGCAGCATAATCTAGTGTACCAAAAGATGTGTTATGCCATTTGAAAGGGCCACGTGTCCTCTTAACAAGGCTCAAATTTCAGCATCATAGCTGGTGAGAGCCCAAGGCCTGCCTTTTGCATTGGTATATTGTTTGTTGGCATGTTGGAGGATGAACCCTTGTTCTGCGTTACCTGAATCTGGATCAAAAGAGTCATCAGTAAACAAAGATGGAATATTATTGGGATGTAATGGTTGATGACGAGGTTGCGGAGGCCTAAACGGTGGATACTCCAGTGGGAATTTTAATGCTGAATTTACCACCTGCATAGGTTCTTGGTTGACATTCTCAAATAATTCATGATGATAGTATGGATGGGATGCTGGGCTATGGATGAGGGGTTCAAGCCAATCTGGGCACCACACCAAACAGCCCGTGCAAATAGGCATTGAAGGAATAAGTGGTGAACTGTTTCTTCTTGAAGCTACGAGGACAGACACTTTTCAACAAAGGAAAAAAAAAACAAATGCTGCAAGTTAGGTCCATATCCAATCCACCTCTCAACAAAGACCCCCTAAGTAATGCTGCAACTTGGTTGGCCTGAATCCAACCCTAACTCAACCCGAAAAAGTTGGGTTGGGTTGGGTCGGGTTGATGCTCACGTTAGGATTAGGATTGAAATTCATGAATCCAACTTTACTTTGGGTTGGGCTAGGGTTGATCCCTTAGGCAACCCAAACCCGACTCTATAATACATGTAATATATAAATATATACTAAAACAAAGCGGTCCAGAAATTTTTTCCTTTTTTTGAATTGTTTATTTTTTATTGTCATTTTTGAAACAACCAATGAGATGCACCTTCCCAATAATCTAAATAATCTTTTCTCCTAAAATTTCTTCTAAACTACCTCCCCCGCTTTCTCCAAAATTATCTCTAACGCCTATTTATCTTCTAAATTATCTCTAATTCCTATTTATCTTCAAAATTATCTCTAATTTAGTAGGGAGTTTCTCTCCTAAATTATCTCTAATGCCTATTTATCCTCTCCCCTACTTTTTATTTATATCTATATAAAGAAAGTTTGGATTAAAAATTTTAAGAATTATTTAAATATTCTAACAAAATTATATAATAATTTTAAAATATTTATTAAAACCACAAAAAATAATTTTATATTTTCACAAAATATATCACAAAATTATGTACTAACGATTTAAATTATGTTTTTCTAAATTATCAATTTAAATGTTTTTTAAATATTTAATAATATATAATAGCTTTAAATAAATAAAATTCAAATAACAAATTTTTAATATTTTATAGATTATTTAACTATTTAAATAACTAAGTATTTATCATAACTAGATTTTAAATAGTTAAAATAACGAAATTATGCAATAAATTTAAAAATTTTAGTCAAAGTAGAAAAATAATTATAACATAATATTGAAATTAATAATAATTTAATATATTACAAAATTAATAATGAAATTATGTAATAATAATATAAATTATGATTTTACGGATAATTAAATTCAATTTTTAAATATTTTACATATTATTTACATATTTAAATAACTAAATATTTTAAATAAAGATTTTAAATAGTTAAAATAAAGAAATTATGTAATAAATTTACAAAAATTCTAAAAAGCAGAAAAATAATTATAACATAATATTGAAATTAATAATAATTTAATATTTTTACATAATATAGTAAATAATTAATTTCACTTATATCAAGTAATAATTCGAGAAAGTAACTTTCAAAAAAATTAATATTTATTAATAATATTTTTAAACTCTTAATCTGTATTTATTATATAATTATATATACTAAAATTAATGTTTGTTGTCTTTTGTGAAAAATGCATTTTCAATGATTATGTATAAATCTATTTGTTTTCTTATTTAATAGAAAACTTTCAATAATTATTGGAGATTAGATTACTATTATTGAAATTTTTAAATTTAATTTATTGTACTTTCGTTATAAGTTATTGATTAATATTTATTAGAGATTAAACTATTATTTGAGATTATACTATTTATTGACTAAGTTAATATATCTTTAGTACTTATTGAATTTTTGTAATTATTGTATTTTTCATTATCAATATATTTTCAATAATTATCAAAGATTAAACTATTGTTATTAATCAGAGATAAGACTATTAATTTAGCTGAAATAATGAGTGCCCATGAGTTGGATCGGTTTGGTCATAGGCTATTTGGCCCACCAAATTGACCTGTTCAGATTAGGGAGTTGGTCAGCTGAAACCAACCAACCTTTTGTGAAAACCGACCCACTCAAGTTGTATAGGTTTGGGTCAATTTTTTGGTTTGGTTAGTTTGATCAAAATATTCAAATTTAAAATTTTAATTTAATTTTAAAAATTATAGCGCAATTATTAAAAAATAAATTTAAAAATTAGATTAATGATATATATCCATGGTTAGGTCGTTCGATTTTGGTTGGTTTACAAATGGCTAAAGTGAAACTAATCCAACTTGGTCGAATTGGAAAGTTTTTGAACGAAAGCCAACCTAAAATACTAGAAAATCAACCAACTCGAGTCAAGTTAATCGAGTTGGTCGGTTTCATTAGTTTGATAAATAAACCTAACTGAAATTAATTATTGTTACTTTTGTACTATAAAAAATTTATTAAAAGTAGTATATAAAATATGAATAATTATTAATTATTTAAAAAGTTAAAAATATAAAACAATTGTATACTCTTATGTGTTTCTATTATGGTCATTTATTAGAACATACTTTTAGGAATGGCAATTTTCCCCATCCTCGATGGGGACCCGACTTCCCCGACCTAATGGGGCTAGGGGTGGGGACTGTTTTGGCGAGGCGGGGGCGGGGATTAATAGGAATCCTCGGTTAAGGTTGGGGTCAACGTCGGGGATGGCGATGGAGTTTCTCTCCTAAATTATCTCTAATTCCTATTTATCCTCTTCCCTACTTTTTATCTATATCTATATAAAGATAGTTTGGATTAAAAAATTTAAGAATTATTTAAATATTCTAATAACATTATATAATAACTTTAAAATATATATTAAAAACACAAAAAATAATTTTATATTTTTACAAAATATATTACGAAATTATGTACTAACAATTTAAATTATGTTTAATTCGGATTATGAATTTAATTTTTTTCAAATATTTAATAATATGTAATAGCTTTAAATAAATAAAATTAAAATAACAAAAAATTTTAAATATTTTATAGATTATTTAAATATTTAAATAACTAAATATTTATCATAACTAGATTTTAAATAGTTAAAATAACGAAATTATGTAATAAATTTAAAAAATTTCTTCAAAGTAGAAATATAATTATAACATAATAATAAAATTAATAATAACATAATATTACAAAATTCATAATGAAATTATGTAATCTATATATATATATATATATATATATATATATATTAAAACAAAGCGATCAACAGATTTTTCTCCTTTTTTGAATTTTTTATTTTTTTATTCCATGTCATTTTTGAAACAACCAATGAGATGCACTTTCCAATAACCTAAATAATCTCTTCTCCTAAACTACCTCCCCCACTTTCTCCAAAATTATCTCTAATTTCTATTTATCTTCTAAATTATCTCTAATTCATATTTATAACATAATAATAAAATTAATAATAACATAATATTACAAAATTCATAATGAAATTATGTAATCTATATATACATATATATATATATATATATATATATATATATATATATATATATATATATTAAAACAAAGCGATCAACAGATTTTTCTCCTTTTTTGAATTTTTTATTTTTTTATTCCATGTCATTTTTGAAACAACCAATGAGATGCACTTTCCAATAACCTAAATAATCTCTTCTCCTAAACTACCTCCCCCACTTTCTCCAAAATTATCTCTAATTTCTATTTATCTTCTAAATTATCTCTAATTCATATTTATCTCCAAAATTATCTTTAATTCCTATTTATCCTTTGCCCTACTTTTATCTATATCTATAAATAAAAAGTTTGGATTAAAAATTTAAGAATTATTTAAATATTCTAACAAAATTATATAGTAACTTTAAAATATTTATTAAAAACACAAAAAATAATTTTATATTCTTACAAAATATATCACGAAATTATGTACTAATAATTTAAATTATGTTTTCTGAATTATCAATTTAAATGTTTTTTAAATATTTAATAATATGAAAAAGCTTTAAATAAAAAAATTCAAATTAAAAAAAATTAAATATTTTATAGATTATTTAAATATTTCAATAACTAAATATTTATCATAACTAGATTTTAAATAGTTAAAATAGCGAAATTATGTAATAAATTTAAAAAGTCTATTCAAAGTACAAAAATAATTATAACATAATATTGAAATTAATAATAATTTAATATATTTAAATAACTAAATATTTAAATAAAGAAATTATGTAATAAATTTAAAAAAAAATCTAATAAGTATAAAAATAATTATAACATAATATTGAAATAAATAATAATTTAATATTTTTGCATAATATTGTAAATAATTAATTTCACTTATATCAAGTAATAATTCGAGAAAATATCTTTCAAAAAAATAATATTTATTAATAATAATTTTAAACTCTTAATCTGTATTTATTATATAATTATATATACTAAAATTAATATTTATTGTCTTTTGTGATAAATGTATTTTCAATGATTATGTATAAATTTATTTTATTTTGTTATGTAACAGAAAACCTTCAATAATTATTGGAGATTAGATTACTATTATTGAAATTTTTAAATTTAATTTATTGTACTTATTGTATTTATTGTATTTTTGTTATAAGCTATTGATTAATATTTATTAGAGATTAAACTATTATTTGAGATTATACTATTTATTGACTAAGTTAATATGTTTTTAGTACTTATTGTGTTTTTATAATTTTTGTAATTATTGTATTTTTCATTATCAATATATTTTCAATAATTGTGTATTTTTGCTATAATTTTTCAATAATTATCGGAGATTAAACTATTGTTATTTATCATAGATAAGACTATTAATTTAGCTAAAATAATGAGTGTTCATGAGTTGGTTCGGTTTGGTTGTAGGCTATTTGGTCAACCAAATTGACCTGGTTAGGTTAGGATGTTGACTTGATCCAACTTGGTCAAATTGGAAAGTTTTTGAAAGAAAGCCAACCTAAAATACTAGAAAATCAACCAACTCGGGTCGAGTTAATCAGGTTGGTCAATTTCATCAGTTTGATAAATAAACCTAACTGAAATTATTTATTGTTATTTTTGTATTATAAAAATTTTATTAAAAGTAGTATATAAAATATGAATAATTATTAATTATTTAAAAAGTTGAAAATGTAAAACAATTGTATACTCTTATGTGTTTCTATTAGGGTCATTTATTACAACACATTTTTAGGGATGACAATTTTCCCCATCCTCGACGAGGACCCGACTTCCTCGACCCGATGGGGCTGGGGATGGGGATTGTTTTAGTAGGGTGGGGTGGGGATAGGGATTAATAGGAATCCCCGATCGAGGTCGAGGATGGGGATTGAGGTCCCCGCCTCATCCCGATCCCGATTATTTATATTAAATATACTATTATATTATTTATATTATATATATATATATCAAAATATATTTAAAATATTATTTATAATTTAGAATTTTTATTTATTTTAAAAAATACTATTATCTAAAAACATTTTAGGGATTCGGGTCCCCACGGGGAACCCATCCCCGTCGAGGATCGGGGTCGGGGAATATGGTCCTCGCCCCGTTGCCATTCCTACACACCTTATAGTTTTACATATTTACTTAAACCTAACTTGTAGTTTTCATTTTACTAAAACATCCCATATATTTTACAATTTATTAACTTAATTAACCTTTCATTAAGGAGTGTTTGCTTTGCCATTAGGCCTATGATTTTTTATTTCAAAAATACCCTTAACACTTTTTTGTATAAAAAACAAAATTGACCAAATATAATCAATAGAGTGGTTGCTCGTGTCTTATTAAGGGCAAAAATGGTATTTTTATTTTATTTTGATTAAATATGAACATTAGGGTCAACACTGTCATTTTCCACTATCATATAATGGAAGATTGATTAAATCCATTGCAAATTATAAGTGGTGTTTTAGTAAAATTCTAATTATAGGGTAGATTTTAGTAAATCCATAAAACTATAAGGGGTATTTTAGTATATGACCATTTTTATTATTTAGCTTTCTCTTAATAGATCTCGTGCATCGCATGGGTCCCCGCTAGTATGTAATATATAACATACATTGATTTGTTTAAATGCATGATATTTGTATAGTCCCCACCACATAGTATCATGTATTTCTTTTAAGATAATCACTTCACTTAATCCTAATTAGAATGACTAAAACTTTAATAACATTATTTTATGTTTTTTAAAAATTTTATTTCTTCATCTCCTTTCTTTGTTTGCCGCCCATAAAAGATCCATCATAAGTAGGGATGGCAATCTCGACCCTAACCCTTCTTACCCACCCAACCCACCCACTTCCAAACCCACTCATACTCACCCATTTCAGTAGTGGGTTATATGGGTCAAATGACCCATTAGGATCAAGGAAAAAAGGGTTAGGGTGGATTGGGTCGAGGGTACCCATTGCGTCAAAAGGGTTAGGGTCACTTGGGTCAAGGAGAGGGTCGAGAGAGGGTTGAGAGAGAGTAAGAGCAAAGGGCCGAGAGAGAGAGTAAGAGGAGAGGGTAGGGGAAACGGTCGAGAGAGGAGTTGCAGAGTGGCTGTCGAACAAACATCTTAGGTTTTTCTCAGTTCTCAGTCGAACGAACTTCCACCATCAAAGATCCATTTAAGGTTTTGTTTGTTCTAGTCATCAGATCAAGTGCAAGGTCGAAAGTTGTTAGAGTTTCAAGCCACTCGCCATCCAAAATTTTCGCAGTTCTAAGGGGAGCGCAAGTCTCCGTTAGATCCGCCATTGAAGCAACCAAGATCTTGGATAGGTAAATCTCTGTTAGTTCCGCCATCAGTTTTTTCGCAGTTCTTTAAAGCTTTGCTAGTCTTGACATTGAAGCATGTTAGTTCCGCCATTGAAGCAAGACATGTGAGCTCATATGCTTTCACTAGTGAAGCTTAAAAAAAGCTAAGACAAAGGCTATATCATTGTCTTATATGCTCTAGAAAAACAAGACACGTGAAATGTGTATGCAAATAGGAAATCTTTTTCTCCCCCTTTTCCATTTTATTCCTTTCCCCTGAAAATAAGAATATCTTCGTTTGTGAATATCTTCGTTTTAGTCAAAATACTCCATATTTTAGTCGAAATTAAGAAGATCAGCTTCATGGACAAGTACAACCAAAACATACACCCTCACCTACTTCACAATAAAAACATCATTGTTGATAGGAGTTTATGCTTCGATTTTCTCAATTTGTTACATTTTCCTTAATAAAATAAGTAGATGGATGTATTGCCAATATGTACACCAATGCAGAGCAGAACTGTTTGATCCTGACCACACTATATTTCTGCATGTGGTTTCCTTGGACCTAACTTACAAGTACAAAAAGAATATGGTCTTGCCATGGGCATTGAAATCCATTTGTAGGGGCTACCTAAATATGCATTATTTTAACCATTATCGAGGAGAAGTTCAATTGAGTGTTATCAAGTGAGAAGAAAAAGGGTTTTTTTTTTATATATATATTGTGAGAAGAAAAACGGTTTAGCATTTAGAAAAGGCACTTTCAGCATTCTAGATTTTCTCTTAGTGCTTTACCTATTAGACAATAGTTCTCTTACTGGTTTGTACAACAGCACTTATTATATAACCTTACAATCATAGTTCACAGTTTTTTTTCTGAAATACAGTGAAATTTATCTCTGACAAGCATGAGAACACTGGGACCAACATTGAATAATGGCCTTTTATAGCGAAAATTTTCTATTTCTGCAAGGGGTGGAACAAAAGTATATTGTCTGCAAGGAGACCAACATTGGAAATCTTCGTTTGTGAAACAGGCTTTCCCCTTTCAATCTCATTTAAAGTATATTGTCTGAAAAGAGCTAGTGTGGTACTTCAACATTGAAGACTGTTTAGTGACTAGATGGGTGCATTTTTCTTTCTTGGTAAATGGATTTAAACAGTTCAAAGCATCTGGGCGTTGTTCTTCCTGATCCACTTGTATCTTCCAACTTAGAAAATTTTGAAGTTTCTTTTCTGGTATTCCTGAACTGCTTGATCCTATTTGCCTACCAAAATTCCGACTGATACCAACAAGAGTTTGAAGTGACAGGCTGAACTTTAGGAGAAGACTAGAAACCAAATAACTAAATGCCGTGTTTAGGCACATCTTAGTCAGTGAAGAACTTTTTTGGTTAAATATATGTTTCTCTCTTATTTGTATCAAATTAAGCACAGCATTAAATATATGTTTCTGCTAACTGAAATTGAAATTGATGTTCATTTTTGTTTTTGTAAATTAGTTTTCGAGGTTAATGTTTCTATGTTGAACTAAGAAATCAGCGAAATCCATTTATCAGAACAAAGTATATTGCGAATAGAACCCTAGAAGATAATGTGTAACAACAGTTAGGTATACAATTTTCTGATATTTTCTGCATTTTCTGCAGTTTTCTGTAATTTTCTGTAATTTTCTATAATTTTTTTTGCAATTTCTGGTATTTTCTGCAACTTCCTAGTATTTTCTGCTATTTTCTGCAATTTTCTAGTATCTTTCTGCAATTTCTTGTATTTTCTGCATTTTTGCAATTTACTAGTATTTTCTGAAATTTCTGATTTTTTTTTTGCAAATTTCTACAATTTTCTGATTTTTTTGCATTTTCTGCATTTTTCTGTAATTTTTGCAATTTTATGCTATTTGTGGAATTTTTCTGCTTTTTTCTGAAATTTCTGCAACTTTTTTATATTTTCTGCAATTTTCTGTTATTTCCTGATATTTTTCTATAATTTTCTGCTGATTTTCTACAAATTTCTGCTATTTTCCTGCATTTTCTACAATTTTTTGTAATTTCCCATTATTTTTCTGCATTTTTGTGAATTTTCTGCAATTTTTCTGATTAATTTCTGTATATTCTAGTATTTTATGTTATTTTGGGTATATGGATCAACCTTACCCGTTTGTACCACACGGCAATCTCGGGAGAGTTGTTTCTCTCAAAAAGTTGTTCTTTTTTGGGTATACGGGCTGACACGACCTGTTTCTACCATGTGGCATCATTGAGAGGTGTTTCATCAAAAATGCTATTTTTGGGTACATGGGTCGATCCACCCCGTGTATACCACTTGACAGTCTCGGGAGAGCTGAATCTCTCAAAAATTGTTGTTTAGGGTAAACAGGTCGGGTCGACCCGTTTATGTATTTATATATGATGGTAGGTGGGTTAGTATGAGTGAGGGTGGGCAAGGGTCATATGAATGGGTCAAGTGGGTCAATATGGGTGGGTCAGGGTTAGGGTGGCTTGTGACCCTTCAACAAGCATTGATGGTGGGTTGGTGGGTCAAGATGGGTGGGTTGGTATTCAACCCTTACCCAACCCACCCATTTGCCACCCCTAATCATAAGTCATAATTCATAATAAACTATAATCATTTTTCTAACACTTGTTTTTCTGAATTTTGTACCAAAGAATCAATTTGGAAGGAGTGCAAATACAAATGTGTAGAGTGCAAAACCTTGTATTTTATATTATTTTGTATGTATTTGCATTGTACATATTTGTATTTGTACTCCTTCCAAACTGTGTCAAAGGAAAAAAAAAACATCAATAAACAAATACTAATGAAACATAGAATTAATATATATAGTGAAAGTTAAGATTTAAAATCAAGAAATTCTATGAAGTTTTAAGGGATGGGAAGAAGGTTGGGTTAACCCGATCGGGTTGGACTAAGGTTAGGGTTAGGTTTGGGGTTTAGAACTTAGGGTTGAACTAGGTTGGCCTCAAAATGTAATGTTCTTTTTTCTTAAGTTGGCATTATACCAATTAAAATAAAATGGAATATGATAAAATGGGCCTTTTTTTGGATAAAGTCATTGGCATACAAATGATATGGCTTAGAATTGACCCCAGTTTCATAGTGAGATGTGCAGTGTAATCAAGTTGGTAGGGTGTTGAAACAAGAGATCCCTCGATTTATGTTTTTCTGGTATCATGCCTTTTCATCATCATAGTTGAACCTTAGAAATTATAAGTACCCGATGTACAAAAAGACAAAATTTTCCTAAAACAATCACTCTTTGTTTTCCTAAAATTTCAGCTTGAAAAATTTTGGGCTTGATGAGGCCTAAACTGAGTTGGCTCGATTTATTTTTGTTTTTCTATATTTTGTCAAAATGTTTTCATTTCTTAAGCTTAAAATTAATGGATCGATAGAATAAAAAAAAAATATTGGACAGATGAAGTTCTGATTTCAACATTATTGTATGTACAAGAGTAAATTACAAAGACCCTGTATTATGGGGTCCGTGACAAAGACCCCCTTGTACTATGACTGTGAGACAAAAGCTTCCTATTAGCTTTTCGTTGAAATCCGCCGTTACAATATTTTTTAATCCTCATACTACCTTTATAATAAGAAAAATATTATTCATCTTTCTCAACCTCACTGGGAGAGTAAGTTTAATCCAATAAAAGAAAAACGGTAACCCATGTTGAGTGGTTCAGGCCCAAACACAATTGCATCAAGATTAGCTTTGATGCCTCTTGCTCGAATGGTGGCAATTGTGCAATTGGTTGCATAGCTAGGAATCATCAAGGCAAAGTCCTGGAATCTAAAGCTACTGGAATTGGAATTTTGACTATCAATTTTGCAGAACTTGGACAGCTTGAGAAGCCATTAATTTGACTATCAACTATAGGGATCAGAAAATCGTCATTGAAGATGACTCTAAGCTAGTTACCGACTGCCTCGATGGTAGACTTGCGCCTCCGTGGAGATTGGAAAATGTCATCAAAGAATGCCGAAACCTAATGGACTTCTTCAACTTAAATATCAAATTCAAACATATGTATCGGGAAGCAAATAAAATGACAAACTGGTTAGCTCGTAAAGCTCTTTTCGGCAGGGGGGTGCTAGGGGTCTTGGTTTTAGTGATTTTATTTTCATTTGTGATTGGGATCTAAGAGCTACCCCCGGCTTGTGTAGCTCATCTTTTGCTATAAAAAAAGAAAGGGAGATCGAGGATTACCACCGCTGTTATTCTCTACCTTTGTTTACCGCGTTTCTGTAATTTTCCTCAGCATCTTATCCGGTTTTGTCCGTGATATGTTTCCAGGTGCGAATCATTTCGTCCCACGCAGAATTGTCGAGTCTCCGGCAAAATTTAACCTTCCCTGAATTGCTGGCTTGATCATGTCATTCTGTTTCAATCAACAAACAACATTAATTTGGGAGTTTTAAACAATTCACTCTAAAATTAATCCTTAATTTGTTATTAATTTGAAAAAAAAAAAGCAATATCGTTTTGTCATTGTTGTCGAGACAGAGTAGCCGTGCGTTGCCTCAAAAGGATATATACAAAGAAAATAGCCCAATAATACAATTGATCCAACGGCATTACATTACCTCGGGATCCGGAGAAGCAAAGTGGACTGGAGTAGCGACGTGGAAGACCATGTCGCATCCAAAGATAGCGGCACCGAAGCTCCCTTCGTTAGTTAGATCTGCTCGAAAGAGTTTTAATTCTCTCAAACTTTGGAGCTCCAGGAGGTGCGAGATCTTCTTCAGGTCAAATAGAAAATCGAAAACCTCCTTGCCTTTCCCTTTCCATACGCCATTATCGCAGCGGTGTTTCATGCCCTGTCCGCACCTGTCACACGCTCTGATTCTAATAGCTTACTCCAAGAAGTGTAGGGGAAAAACTAGAAAGAATAAATCTCAGCGAAGAACAATATTAGTGTTACTGTGTTAGTTGGCTTGTTGAGAGAATCGTAGTTCATCATGTGTCGCACCTTCTCCGGTACGGAGGAAGAGAGAGTATGTGTGTGCCTCGTCAAATACGATGGAAGTCGTTTTCATGGAGGCAGCGATGAAGTTTTAGGAGAGAGAAGATGAGAAGGAGAAGAAACATGATAATGGATTCTCCTGCTTAACGCGGAAATGTCGTAAGCTTTGATTCGGTGCTTTAAAAGGGATTCCGCTAAGAACTCGGTTGCAGCGTTCTGAAGATTCAGGCAACAACTTGGAAGTGGAAGAAGAAGAAGAGAAGAATAGTAAGAGATCTTTTTCATATCTTCGTTTTCGTCTGTTTTTGGTTCTCTTAGATTGACCTTACAGTTACAGAGGAGACACACACATACTCTCTTTCTCCTCTTTCTCCTCTCATCTTCGCCCATTCTTCCATCAGTCCAGCGGACAATAGAACAGGACTCTATAAAATCTGCTGCATTTGGGTTTTGGAACATTCGCTATAGAGGAAGAAGAGAGATCGGAGGAGAGAGAGAAATGTGGATCTGTTGTTCATGTACGGTGAATTGGGGAAGATGAACAGTGTTTTTCTTTCAAAATTTTCGACAAGGGTAGTATGGAAATTGTAACGACAGATTTCAACGGAAAACTAAAAACTAACTAAAAGGAATTTTGAGGGTCTTTATCACAAAACAAGGTCTTTGTCACAGACCCCGTAACTGATACGGTGGTTTTGGAGTATTATTCTTATACAAAATTTTTTTCATAACTGGAAACTTTAATAAAATTCGAAGATACGTAAGATTCATTGTGACAAAGTTTCATTTTTGTAGTTATCTCTTGATTTTGTTGGTCCCCACTTAATTTGCATCAAATTCGAATATATGCATCCACAGAAATCCTTCAATTCAAATAATGTAAATAATGGAGTTTGGAAACAACACCTATTAATTCTTGTGCAGATATAAATTAGGGTAAAATATAAAAACCTCCCTTATAGTTTCTGATAATTATAAAAGCCTCCCCTATAGTTTTACTTTAATAAAAAATTCCCCTGAACTTTTAAAAAACTTGATAGAAACTTCTCTTTTGTCACTGACTCAAATAGAAAAATTTTTAACAGATTCATATTTTTTTCCAAATGTCCATTTTACCCTTCTATAAAATGGGTACTGAAATAACTAACTAATAACAATTGCCCGTGAAAAACAATTGCTGGACGTTAACTTCCTGGGCATTCCTTCGTCAAATGTTAACTTAATGCTAAATACCATTGAGGGCGGAAGATTCCAAATGACGGTTAAAAGGGAAGAAAACTCACTGATGATAACTATAGAACCTCAAAGAGTGATGATATCCTTGGCATTAGTTCTTGAAGCCATATATATCTTTCTACTCTAATTCAACAAAAAAGATTGCTTCCTTTTCAAGAATTGGATGATAGAGTCACATAACAAAGTATTCCACAAAAAAAAAAAGACCCAAAGAGCAGGGAAAATGGATCCGGCGGTTAAATGAAATCTTGAAAGCAAGAGTTTGGGTTGGGATCCCGTAGTTAAATTTATCACGATTCTCAATAGGAACGGAATCTTTGTATTTATCACTAATTCACTATGTCTAGAACTAGGTCACTAAGAAATTGAGACGACAACAATTCATTGAAGAGTTGTGCTCTAGTCCCATCAAACTTGAGAGACAATGGAGATTATGCTCATATGAGCATATAAATGCTTTAAAAGATAATGGAGATTTTGTGTGTAGTGGGTTTTATTGTTCGAGGTCTGAAAATTGGTCACTTTGGTTCTAGAAATTGGATTGTGTGGTCAAATGCTTCCACAAACTCTCACAATTCAGAAACCGCCATTAATCTCTCCCTCTGTTCTTTTTTTTTTTAAGCTGAAGGTTATACCCTCTATTTCGCTATTTCATCATGGGGGTTAGAATTTCAAGAACATGAGGAGAAATTCATCTTTGCATGCCTGTGTAAAAGGAATCCTAGTTCGAGTTAGACCAAGAGAAGGCCTGGAAGGCATTGAAAAAAACTCGACGAGCAACTCCAAACCCTCTATCTCATAAAGAAATAACTCCTCCAAAGAAAAGGGTCTCTTCTTCTATTTCGTTCTGGTCCTTTCTATCTGTTCTATTCGTTTTCTTTACATTTTGCAAATAACACAGTCATGCTTTTGTGAGGGCCTATTCTTGCATTTGGAGGATTGCCATGCTGCAATGTAGGTGTTTCCATAGTAATGGTTCTTCACCGACAACTGTTATTGGTCGGCTTAATCCCTTTTTCATCGGTTAGTTATTTCAGTGCCTATTTTATAAAAGGGTAAAAATAGTACTTTGAAAAAAAATATGGATCAATTAAACGTTTTCCGTCTGGATCAGTAAAGGAAGAGAGGTTTTTGTCGAATTTTTTAAAAGTTTAGAAAAGGTTTTTATTAAAGTGAAACTATAGGGAAAGTTTTTATCATTGCCAGGTTTTTGTATTTTACCCTATAAATTATACATACCGGCCGGCAAGACATGACAGAACAAGATTATTCTTTTATTGTTCAACTAAAGTCTAAAAACATGATTCACTCTCTTCCCCAACCACAAAATCAGGCACCTTAGTTCTCCTCCGGGTTGTTATGCAGATGCAGTCCAAATTGCATACAAAATCGAACCAACCCAAATCAAATCTAACCATATGCAGTATTTCTTTCCTAAACATATTGATCATCTGGCCATTATTGATGCAGTCCAGATTTCCCTATTTGCCTGGTTTCAATGGCCACGCCTTACGAGTTACGTGACTACGTCTATTCTCTTGCATGTAGCTAATCAAATGATCCACGTACTGATCGTGCAGTTGCTTATTGCCCACCATCTCTGCCATCTTCCTCGCATTGGCCCTCAACTCTGCGCCCTCGTCGCTCACCATCACCAACCTCAGCGACTCGGCCACAGAGCTCCTTGTGAACGACCCACTTCGTTCATCTCTCTGTATCTCTACCCCCAACTTTCTCCATGCTAATAGCCTAGCATTCAACCCTTGGTCTGCCAAGTAGGGCAGTAGAATGAATGCATGCCCGAACTCAAGTGCCTCGATTATCGAACTCCAACCGCAGTGGGTCAAGAATCCACCAACCGATGGGTGTGCTAAGATTCTCTGCTGTGGTGCCCAACCCCTACACACCACCCCTCGACCCTTGGTTCGTTCCTCAAACCCATCTGGTAATAGTCCCCACTCTTCCTGGGTCAAGCTGGATGGCTTCCTTAACACCCAGAAGAATGGCAACTCAGAAAGCTCTAGGCCAACAGCCAACTCCGTCACATCTTCTTGGCTCAGTGTTACCTCACTCCCGAATGCAACATAAACCACCGACCCCCGCCCCTGTTGGTCTAGCCACTTGTCATCCTCACCCATGGCATCTTTCACTGCTGGTGCCGCCAGAGGGAGTAGACCGACCGGAATGACTGGCTTGCAGTAGATCTTTTCCTCGAGGAGACGTAAGCAATCGGATTCGGATTCGAACTCCATACAGCTTCGAATGACCACAATATCGCAGCCTAGGACCGCTGATCCAATTCGGTAGGTGTCGGAGACACCTGAAGCATTCCGGTCTAAGCCATCGACCATTCTAAGGATCTCATAGAGGCGAAACGCCAATGGGAAAGGGACCCACTTGGGCGGAACGGTGAAGTCTTCCGGCTTCGTCCGACAGTCATCATCCCCACCCAACAAAGCATTCGGAGGCCCAAAGAAGGCAAGTGCCGATGCATTGAAGAGACTGAAGAAAGCAGAAGGCAGGCCAAGCTTCGCTGTGATAGGCGACAACCAGTGAGGCGCAAAATCGTGAAGGATCCAGTCTGGGGATGAGCTCTCCAAGAAACGAGTCAAGGGTCCCTCCAACCCATCGAAGGCCTTCTTAAGGTACTGGACCTTGTGGTATGAGAGATCAACAGTTGCCTCTGCGTTCTCCGGCAAACCGTCGGTGGGAGACAAGGGGAGCTCCACCAGATGCACGAGAGATGATAAGCTTGGAGGGATCTTGGGGAGTCTTTGGATGTTTCTGGGTGTGGAAACGAAAGAGACGCGATGACCCCTTTCAGCTAAACGCTTGGAGAGCTCCAAAAACGGCATCATGTGCCCAAAAGCTAACCATGGGAACATCACTACGTGAAGCTCATTATTGTTAGCCACAGAAGAGAGAGACGCCATGTCCACGGCACAATACCAGACTCCGGAGAGAGTGTCCGAAGAAGCAAGGTTGAGATCATCTAAATATTGATAAAAAATTGATAAAAAAATTAACGGTTTCAAGAGATCACCGTGTCTACTCAAATGTGACTCCAAAAAAATTAAAAGATATTTACGTCTTTTTCAAATGCCAGTTAATGTAGTACTGAATTGTCTTTTTCTTAAAGTTAGAAAACCAAGGTATCACTCGACCCAAAATACAGGTACTAATTTTGAGTATTTCCCAAAAAAATAAACAAACATCATGCGAGTGACGCAAGGAGTTACGTGAACGATAGAAACCGGTCAAACAATCAAAGGATCAGAGCATTATAGTTTTCGCACAATAGTATCTATTATTACTATATCGAAAGGAGTGACAAATACCCCGCAACTTTCACTTTACAATAAATAGCCCCTGGAGTTGCGTCATTTAAAAAAAAATCTCATCAAAATCTTTTTAAATCAGTAAGGGGTGATTCAAATTCGATTATTTGATCGAAAAATCCATCGCCATAGAGTTATCCAAATTCAACAAAAAAAAAGGTAAATCGAATCATGATCAGACCTGTTCATGGGCCGGGTAGCCCGACGGCCCGGCCTGCACCCCGGCCGGGCTTGGTCATATAATTAGGCCCGCGGGCCTGACCTCGGGCTTAACACAGTAAGCCTGACTGTGTTTCGGGCCGGGTTCGGGATTTGTCAAAAATGTCTGGTCCGACTCAGTATTATATATTTTATAAAATATATAATATATATTTTATATATTATATAAAATATATAAATAATATAATATTTATTAAAATATATATTTATAATTTAATATATATATATATATTATTCTTTTCTTTATAATTTCAATCTATCTCTCTCTTTATTCAGCTGTTTCAACATTAATAATAATAATAATAATAATATAGGCTAAATTTCGGGCCCGGGCTCAGGCCCAAATTGTAGGCCCGATGGTCGGGCCGGGCTCGAGCTCCGGCCTTAAAAAAATTTGTTAATACACAATAAAAGCCCGGCCCGACCCGGCCCATGAACAGGTCTAATCATGATCAATCCATATTTTTTATTAGATTCAATAATTAAATGAAATAGTAAAAGTTTTTTTTATGAGACGGGATATGCTCCTCACAAATGGGTGCCTCACATACACATCCACCTTGGGAACATCTCATGTGAATAATAATTAATAAGAACGGGAGATGTTTCTAATGTATGCTACGGTGTACATGTGAGGCACCAGGTGTGAAAAGCAAATCTGGTCTCTTTTTTGATAGATATAAATTTATGATTTATTTAATTTTTCTTAATTTATTATAGAAGGGAGTGGATAATTTTTATAATTTAAGATGAAAAGAGACAAGGAGCTTTTGTAATTTACCCAAAGTTAAATGTAATTTACCCAAAAATCCCTTTTTTTAATCCTCAAACTTTAATCCAAAAAAGAGAGAATATTTTTTTCCAAATTACTACTCGAAAAAAAAAGCATTACAGATCATCTATTCCAATCATACGGGTGTTTTATACTTGATTTCATCAAAACCTATATCTATAAAAAAAGCGAAAATTATAATTTTACCTTTTTTCTATCGAATCTCATGATATTACACGGACACAAACCAAACATGAAAAAGACAGAAAGTTCAATAATATTATTTTTTTCCCTTCCCGTCCTACACGCCAACTCGAGCCAACAATCAATCCGTAGGGATACAGACAATGGATTATTAAGAAATCAGAAGGCAGCAGATTTCATTGAACTTGTAGATGCGTGAGGGAGTCCTCCACTCCACTCCACTCCACTCCTAAATGGCAAACAGTAAGAGGGCAGCAGATTTCTAGTGAGGCTGTCGATGGATTGATTGGATTCTGTCGATTTGATTTATTAAATTGGATTTTGACATTAAAAGTAAAAGAGAAAAAATTAGTGTTGGTGTTACTTGATCAAATTGCACATAATTATATTGAAATTGGATTCTCTTTAGTTGGGTATCGGATTATTATAACAAAATTGAAATCCAATACCTCGATATTGACAGTCCTATAGACATTAGACAAGACAAGGGAATAACTTTGGCCCGTTTGGCAAGTTTTTTCGTGCCGTATTCTGTTTGTTTAGAAGCCCTGGAGAAAGATTTTCAGGGCAGTGGTCGTCCATCGTTCGGTTGGTGGTTTGCGTAGGTACAGCTCACATCCCAATATGGATTGTTAGGGTTTTTTTCTTGTTTCGTCTTTTGTGGTTTTGCGTAGGTACAGTTCATAACAATTTCATTTTTTGTGGGTTTGCGTAGGTACAGTTCATAACAATTTCATTTTTTTGTTAGTCAATTTGTTTTCTGTTTGTGTTTTATATGGTTTAATGTTAATGCATCCTTCCATTTTGCGGTGTCATGTATGGATTAATATGAACACATCTGTCCTAATTTGTTGTGCTACGAATAGATTAAAGCGAGTATGGTAGTGTAGTATATGGTTTGATATGGGAACCACTGATTTTTTTTTTTTTTTTGTGTTTATATTCATCTGTATTGTTCTTAGAAAATGAATGTCGATCTATGAGCTTGTGATGCAAGAGGATACTATTTACTCTTGTGAAAATTCGACTCTGGTTACATAAGGCTTTTGACTTAAAGATTTGTAGACACAGAGGAGACTACACAAGAGAAATCATAATTCATAATATGCAAGTCGTTTTAGGCAAAGCCTATAATCCTGTATACGGCTTTCTTATCTTGGTATAACTATTGTATATTAAAAACAATTTTCTTATTTTCATTTTCTTCAAATTACATATAAATCTATTAATTGGATTCAATCCAATGAAATTATAGGTAGCTAGCCATTCAATTGATGGATTATTTAATAGATCATTCCCCACCATTTGTATTGGTTCAAAATTGAGGTTTTATTGTTGTTTGTTGGGTGATAAGTTGATAGCCCATAGTATATGTTTTATTTGTCTATTTTGATGAAACTCTGTACAAGAAAGACAAAATGGTGCCACCCACCAATAGCAGAGCCAATCACTTCTGCATTATTAGACACTCTTTGTTGGTTTTTGCCACGTAAGACCATTTTGGATAAATTATAAGAACTTTCCCTCAAAGCAGAGCCAATCCGGGTCTTGTTGGTTTTTGCCACCAATAGCACTCAAAAAATTCCTAAGAACTTTCCCTCAAGTTCTTGTTTATCTCTTAATCTCTTATTTTCTATCAAACAATATAAATAAGAAAAAACAACATAAAAAATAAAAGAAAAAAATGACTGGAATCATACAGCACATCTCAATCTCAGTCTCATTCTTTGAGAAGCAAGCAACTAATTGGGTAAATGATCACCCTAAGCCCTAAGCACTCCATGGTAGTGAATAGAAGTAGAAATAAATAAAAGCAATCTACATATGGTTGAGCTATGATTTATAAGCAAGATATATGCCCATACAAACTTGTGTCAGTAACCAAAAGTTTATTTGATGGTGACTAGTGTAGCTAATACATCATTTGAAAATGCCTCCACCATAAATGCAAACTGGACACGTGCGCAAGAAAATGTTTTCATAGATTTACTTGTACAACAAGTCTAGTGTGGGGGGATGGTAGCAAGTTGTTTGAAACCAGCTGCTTGAAAAGAAGTGAGGCAGAGCTTTTTCACACAAGTTGGGCAGAAGTTCAACACGAAATCATTTAGTAACAAGATACAAGATTTAAAGAGAAGTAGATGGTTGGGATGAAGAGAAGTAGATGGTTGTAGCCTCATCGGAGGCATGGGATAACTATTTATCGGTATTCGTTAAACTTATGTAATTTTATTTAAAATTTTTAAATTCAAGACATTACATATAAATTGATTGGTGTCCTAGTGTCTTTTTTTAGGCTAACCCCAAGGCTGAAAGGTTTCATAATGTGGGTGGCCTAAAGTATAACAACCTAGAGGTCATATTTGGGGGAACAACACCCACTAGAAGGTTCTCAGCATTGATGAGGGTGGATTTGGCCCTCCAATAACATTGTGACACCTGGCACCTCGTGCCAACTAAGTGCAGCCCCTTGACAGTTAGACAGCTCGAGCTCGCTATAGGCAGCTCGCCACAAACAGCTCGCCATAGGTAGCTCACCCTCATGTAGCCTGGCACCTCAGAACAACTAGGTGACACCCGAGACCACTTTGACAAAACTTACCTTTGCTAAGTTGATGGTGTCCCACAGGCGCGACCTGGTGGCCTGACCCCTGGCATGAGCTGGCGCGACCTGGCCCTGGCATGAGCTGGCAGCCTGGCCCTGGCACGAGCTGGCAGCCTGGCCCAGGCACTGACCTGGCGGCCTGACACAGGTGCCAACCTGACAACCTCGAGGAACACACCTCCATACCCCACATTTTACAGGATTGTGACTTGTAACGGCTATATTAGCTCACCCACTCCTCCGTTCTGACAAGAAGGGATAGTTTTACCGTTTGATGGCATTTCACCCACCTAACACGCAAGCCAGTCCCATCACAGCTGGAATCCAAGAACTTCTCCACCTAGCCCATGAGGACTCCAGTATAAGACCTCACCCCCCAGGGGCGAAGGTATGATGAACAAAGGGATGGGTAACCTCTGCTCTCTAGCTCTCTCATCCTCTTATCATCTTCAATCTCTCTACTACTATACTGTGCTAACTTAGCCATCGGAGTGACCTCACCGGGTAAACACCCCCGGGTTCTCTAATTTGGTTCTCGCAGGTCCCTCAGCTCCCGCCGCTTACAAAGATGAACAGATCACCGCCAGGAGGGAGTAGCCAGTTCAGTTCCCGTCGTTACTGGTAGCCAGATCACCTCTTGCCGATAGCAGTCGAGTTGCATTACACTAGGGAGCTCGTCATCAAGGTAACTCACCTCCAGGCAGCTCGTCATCAAGGTAGCTCACCTCCAAGCAGCTCATCAAGGTAGTTCACCACCAGACAATTCGCCACCAGGGAGCTCCACTTCAGCCTCTGAGTCACAGGCCACTTGGGAGCATACGAGATGATGAGGTACTTAGCCAAAAAAATTGACACATCACGAAAAAAAATGATACGTGACCGGAACCGGTTACATCAAGCATCATTGGCACAAGGCGTAGAGTCCCCACCCCGAGATGAGGGAAACATATCAACTGACCACATGTTGATGAGATCCAACAACCATCATTAGGAGTTGATGAATCAGGCAATGTTGACATTGACCAAGTTTCGGCTACAACCACTAAAAATCCATGTAGGAATAAACTTTCAAAGTTTTGTAAAGCAAATGCTAATCAGAGTACATCAACTGATAAGAGGTTTGATAGGCTAGTGGAGGCAATAAATGGATTGAAAACAAGGATAGATAGTCTAACATCCATGTCTTATGTGCTAGTAGAGTTGAACACCATTGAAGGGCTTGACCATAATGATTAATGTCAAGCTATATGAGGTTTTCTAGAACCCAGATGCAAGAGAGTGGTTTCTGAACATGCCCCCCACCCTTAGGAAGATTTGGGTGATGAGTGTCATAAATCGTTAAACATGTACTGTCTGACTTTCAAAAATTTGACTACCTTTGTTTTGTTTTTTTTAATGCTTAAACAATTGTTGGATGGTTAAACTTGAAACACATATGACTTGGTTTTCTTTTTTTTTTTTGTTATGAGATAGTCACACTTGAACTACTTTGATGGTAAATGGATGGTTTGATAGATAGATAGATAGATATGGTAAAGACAAGTTTATATATTTGCTCTCATTTTTTGTTATGGTTATATAGTTAGATCGATGTTGAATGGATGGACTAATAGAGATGTATAGTAAATGTAGGTTTAGTTGCTCTCATTTGTTGTTATGGTTATATAGGTACATGGTGAATTGATGGATTGATAGAGTTGTATGTTGAATGTAGGTTTATTTTCTCTTAATTGTGTTTTTTTTTTCCTTGATGGCTACACTTGACATAGGCACATGGTGAATGGATGGACGTGTGTTACATGTTTGAGGCAAGATTGTGGGCTTGAGGCAGGTTGATGATTAATGAATGGGTGGGTATATTTTTATGCCTGTTTTTTCCCATATGCACCATTAAAGGGATGGTATTGCAGGTTACGGGAAACACGTGTTTGATTGTTATGATGCAGATGTTAATGTATGCTTAGGAGTCACCACCATGAGATGTCATTTGAATCAGGATCCAAACTTGTTAGGTATTTTATAGTCATTCATTATTCATATGCCAGATCAAAATGGTTGACATCCCAAATAGGATGGCAATGCTACAAGCAGTTTTAATTGTTGCAGTTGATGATGAAGAGCAACGGATGATAACAAATGTCCTCATTGTGAGATAACTGGAAAAAGAAGAGATGTCGATCCCTAAGACACCCTACCATGATGACATACTGGCTTGGTCAAAATTTTTAAAGAATGTCATCTATAATGGTGGCACTAGATGCTTAGATATGTTCAAACTGACACCACCAGTGCTTCTAAGATTAGTGGCCTCATTGAGACAGAGAGGGTTAGTGAAAGACAATCGATATGTATCAACTGATGAGCATGTAGGGATTCTATTACAAGTGATAGAGCACAACAAATCAAACCAGAATACTGCAAACTGCTTTCAGCATTCTAGTGAAACAATTTCATGGCACTTTAACACTACTTTGAAGGCCATCTGTGAGTTTGGTAAAGAAATTGTGCAACCCAATGATCTGACAGTTGTTTCACCATAGATTCTCAATAATCTAAAGTATTCTCCGTGGTTTGAGGTAACTCATTCTAATTGTGGAGTGTTTTATTCCTAAATATACCATAATAACAAAACTTCATTTGCATTTCTTCTTTCCTCTTTGCAGAATTGTGTTAGTGCTATAAATGGCACACATGTCCATGCATGTGTTCCAGCTAGTGAACAAGTGTCATTAAGGGGATGCAAGTCAATCACCACCCAGAATGTGATGTGTGCATGTTCATTTGACATGTTGTTCACTTTCATTGAAATAGAATGAGAGGGTGTTGCACAAGATTCGAGGGTATTTTTGGAAATAGTCCAAAACCCAGAGAGATACCACCAGAAGGTCAACAAAACTACCAAATAATTATGATGTATTAACATCATCAATACACTAATAAATATGATTGCAATTTCGTGTAGGAAAGTATTATGTTGTTGATTCGGGTTACACGAATGTGTTTGGATTTCTATCTTCATACAGATCAGAGAGATACCACCTGAGAGACTTTCAAGGGAGAGGTGGTCATCCAAAGAATACTTCAATTATGTGCATTTTTCACTAAGGAATGCCATAGAGTGGTGTTTTGGAATTCTAAAAGCACATTTCCTAATTTTGAAATTGATGCATCCCTACCCAATTCACAAGCAAATTAGGATTATGCTTGCTTGTTGTGTGCTGCACAATTTCATTCGGATGTTGCGGATACAGGATCCATATTGGAATGGGTTCTTATAAGAGGACGTTCCCGTTGAAGGAGAGGGAGGGATGTTCCATGGTGTAGCATAGACTTCAATTGACATAGGTTCACAAGCCACTAAACGGATGGAACAAGTCAGAGATGCAATCATGTTCAAGATGGTTGATCACTACAGCCTACGTGTTAATCGTAATCAACCAAGAAATAATAGGAGACAATCTACATAGCCTTGGTTGTTATGAATTAATTGAGTACTTATGGAATGATAATTATGGCCACTATTCGAAATGGATCCATTTGTGCATGCGGACGAGGACGTATGAGGTTATTCATGGTAAAAACTGGAAAAAAAATTATGGAAGATGGTTTTATAAGTGCCCTAGTGGTGAGGTATGAAACCAACAAAGTAATATTTCATGTGGGCAAATAAGTATACCCCGGAAGAACCTCAAGTGCACATATTGAACAACACAACATTCTCATGACAATGCGGACTATAAGAAGGAACATGTTGTTGCACTTGGAGCATGTGCATGCTATTATGAAATGATGTGTTTCATCATTTTGATGATGCTTTTAATTACTATTTTGTTAGTATGGAAATGACTTGTACGTTACTCAATTTGTTTTGCTAACTCTTGTGAACATGTTTATGTAAAGTACACCCGTATAGAGATCCAATATCATATTGATAGTTGGACCAATTAAAATTCATTCAAGTGGGCCCTACAAATGTTTTGTGGACCCCACCCATGCTAAAACCATACAGGAACCATGTGGTGTTTATAATCAATGAAAGATAGTAGTTAGTATATGTGGAGCCCACACATTGTTAGTGTAGGTGGGACCCACAAGACCTGGATCCACTGCCATTTGGGCCACTGTGACCCAACCATGATGGGCCAAGTGTCAAACATGTACTAAGTAGCCCACATCAGTAATGTGCATACTCTTCAGGCTGATATGGTCTTCCAATAACTCAATGAATAATCACCCTTACCAAATGGTCTTTGGGCTGCTCAAATCTTATGTCAAAAGCTCAATGCATCTTTTGACTGTTGGAACTAGTAGAAGATCTTTTCAAAAAGACTTGTCAAATGTGCCATTTGCCTTGCAATTGCAATTTAGCCATGTAGCCTTGTAGTTTGATGGAGTTCGGATTAGTTGAACGCCCCACAGTGTTGAGTGGGTTGTGGGGTGAATTGGAAAAGTCCACGTCAGTTTTACATGATAAAGGCCATTCCCATGTGTGAATCCATCTCATAAAGAATGACAAGAGTCAGTTAGAGTCTGGATCTACTCCTCGTAGAACACGCCTCACACTGACCTCACAGCCTGTCCTGGCCGCACATTGGAGATGTTCCTAATACAGGGTGGGATGTGGCTATGAGATTGATGTGAGACACGTTCTGTGAGGAGCAGATCCCAATTCAGTCAGGAGAGTTTACAAAATTTAATTTGTATTTATTTTATTTAGTTTTTTTCTTTTTGAGCCCTAACAGCCTAATCTTCTTCCTCTCCCCTTTCTCTCCTGCCTCACCCTATACTTTATCGTCAGTCATTGTCAATTTCCATCACCGACAGATCTCTCTTTCTCTCTTTGTGTGCATGTGTGGGATGTCTTCTACATCCCATAAATAACACAAATGCCTTGCATCAAAAAACACAAACTTTGAGATGGTAACTTGATCATCTTCCTAAACTGAACATTCCAATTCACTACTAGGTTTGCAACACGAACATTATGATCTCTAGAGAAATGCACTCAGTGACTGACCGGGACCAATCCTGCAACTTACACTCAGATGAACTAGTTTAGTTGGTCGGATTTGCAGCGACAACACGGATACATCTTCGTGGCAGAAGAAGATGAAAAAAACGGGGGTTGGAGAGAGAGAGAGAGAGAGAGAGAGACGGTGGAACCAATCTTACAACTTAGACTTGGGTGAACTGGTACAATTGTCAGGATTTGCAGTGGCAATATGGAAACGCATCTGTGGCAAAAGAAGATGGACAAAAAAGGGTTTAAAGAAAGAGAGCCACTAGTGGTGGAATTTGATGGTGACCGGTAGGGGGCAAAGGGTGAGGTGGGAGAGAAAGACTGAAAGAGGAGAGGAAAAGGGTTAGGGATCAAAGAGAAAAAAATGAAAATAAAATAAAGAAAAATGAAAATTTTGAAATCTCTTCGTGGGACAGACTTGCACATGAGAATGGTCATTCCCGTGCAAAACTGATGTAGACCTTCGTAATTCGAGATCGGCTTCAGTCAGTGCAAGGCTCATTCAAACACTGTTCGAACAACCTTTACAACTTTGCATTGGGAATATCTTTGTACCTATGTACTTTGTTTCATGGAGAGATCTTCCCAATGCAAGGCCATAAAGTATGTTCAAACGAGCATTGTACTGACTGAAGCCAAGTTCTCGTAATTCACCCCACAGCCTACTCAACAGTGTGGAGCGTTCAGCTAATCCAAACTCATTTTGATGGACCAACTTTAGCTACCCTAAGCTGATTCTGCCATTTCTTGTAATTTAACTTGGATTAAGGTTCAAAATATCGATAAGATACATCCCATATTGTATATTTGTATGGTATCTGATACACCAATTTAAAGATGTTTTTAGAAACTTATTTATTTTATTTATTAAATAACATAAAAATATTTATAAAAATGAAATCAAAAAATAGAAAATAAAAAATGCATTGCATAAAGCACCCATACATCTCTGCCAATATTCATACTTTGGAACCAATTGAGACCAAAGTTCAAAATTTTGACTTGGATTAAGGCATTTAACAAACCTAACCAACCTGATCCCACCAAAGCCATAAGAGAATGTCTCATGGCAGAAAAAAAGTTTTAATCAAATCTATCTTACCACAGGGAATTTGGGAGATGATGTATGATGTATGCAATACAGATTTAATACCACCCCCAGGTAGGGAATCCAATTGACTAGTCAAGTCATCTATCTACTTTGCAAGCAACCTTTGGTTGTACACTCCATACATGGGACTTTGTATCAGAAATAGTTAAAAGCTTCAACTGCGTCAGAAAAATCAAATAATTAGACAATATGAGAAGCTCGAAAGCTCAGAAAAGAAAATGCGAAGCATCTTATAGCATAACTGGCTGAGGAGAGTCCGACTTCGGTCAGGGCAAAGCCCGTTCCAACAACCTTTACAGTCATACGTTGGGAATATCTTCATACTTGTCTGATTTATTTCATGGGAGATATTTCCAATGCAAGGTTGCAAGGGCTGCTCGAACAGTGCGAGCACCAAGTTGTCCTGACAGAAACTGACAGGGAAAAGCCGGTTCGAGCACCCTTTATTGCCTTGCATTGAGAATATCTCCATGCCCGTATGCTTTATTTTATGAGGAGATATTCCCGCAAGGGTGAAAATGGCCGTTAGAACGGTGTGAGCACAGCTTTGACCTGATAGAATCCGATCTCGTCGGCTGAGGACGCCCTGCTTCATAGAGGCAAAATAGAATAACATACAATTCAAAGTATTTGGTTGGTTATATAAAATGAAGTTCAAAGTGTAAGGGTCAATTAGTTGCTGAGTTTCAAAAGTTGAGTCCAATCGTCTCATTAATAAAATGCAATTCGAAGTACTTGGCTTGTTAAATAAAGTAACAGATTGGCTTGAACTATAACTCTATAAGTCAAGTGTAAGGCTCAATTAGTTGTTGAGTTTCAAAAGTTGAGTCTAATTGTTTCATTCTGTCTTGAGTATACCAAATTACATTCATAACGTAGATACTTAGCATGACATAGAAAGCAATTAGGTTCATTAGCCTAGAACAAGTTCAGGGACCTTGTTATTTTAACCGGCAGCAAGTTATATGGCTGGTTTTGACCACCTTTAAATATTGTTATATATAAAAAAATCTTCAACAAAGGCAATAGCTGTTGTTAATGGCTTCACCTGTTGTTTCTATATAGAGTTTTAACCTGGCAGCAAAGCAATATTAGCTAGAGAGAGTATTTAAGAAAGGAAAATTATAGTTTAGTGAAAAAAAAAATAATCTATTGATGTTTTTAAGTCCACTCAAAATCAACTCTACTTTTTAGAAAGGTAAAAGTATAGTAAATTGTATTGAAAATAACAAGTATGGTCCTCTGTACACTGTCTTGGCAACATAGTCCATATGAAGTCCAACCCTCCCAAGACCATGGATAGCTGGGGACCAGCTTTGGGAAATGGCCTGCTTTTATTGTCATCAAGTCTAATACTTAATCCAAATCTTCTAGTGAAATAAATAATAAAGATTTTAATTTTGATCCAACCAAAATCCAAAATTGAGAGAAAGGTTGAAAAAGAAGGCCCGAACTGTTGATGGCATCTAAACAGTGCTAAAACCTTCACCAAATCAATATGCATATCAAATTTCCCTCCCCCCCTCCCGCCCTCTCCCTCTCCTAAGTCTCACTTGGAGAAAGCTCACTTCATGGGCCCATTCCCTGCATGAGCTAATCCAAATATTCTGCATAAAATTACAATATACCCAAAAGAAGCGGATTGATAATATAAGCATCCAGTAGCTAAGATAAACATACGATATCAACATTATATTATTCTATATAACATGCCAATAAAGGTTCAGACATTCATTAATCATTTAAAAGCATAAATGTTAGGGGAGAAAGGATAAGAGATAATGGATGGTGCTAAACGTAGGGCTGCAAGTCGGGCCGGGTTAGGTCGGGTTGAGGCCAACCCTAGCCCAACCCTAAGTTATAAACCTCAACCCAACCTTCAACCCGACCCAACCTTCAACCCGACCAACCCAACCCTAACCCTAACCCTAACTAAATTCCTTCAACCCTAACCCGACCCAACCCAACTTTCTTCCCATCCTTTAAAACCGCATAGAATTTTTCGATTTTAGATCTTAACTCAACTTTCACTACATATATTAATCCTATGTTTCATTAGTATTTGTTTGTTGACGTTATTTTTTTGTTCTTTTAGTACAAAATTCAGAAATACTTTATTATGAGTTATGACTTACAATAGATCTTGCTTGGGCGGCAAATAACATAGAGGAGATGAAGAATAAAATTTTCAAAAAACATAAAATAATGTTATCAAGGTTTTAGTCTTTCTGATTAGGATTAAGTGAAGTGATTATCTTAAAAGAAATACATGATACTATGTGGTGAGGACTATACAAATATCATGCATCTAAACAAATCAATGTATGTTATATATAACATATATTTATATATGACATGTACTATAGAATCGAGTTCGGGTTGGGTTAGGGTTGACCCCTTAGTCAACCCTAACCCAAACCCAAACCTGAGCATCAACCCGACCCGACCCAACTTTTTCGGGTTGGGTTAGGATTGGGTTCGGGCCAACCCGACCCAAGTTGCAGCCTTAGCTAAACAAAAAACCTTGAGAATGTATACAATCCAAGAGAACTATGAACCAAGGACATCTCTCCCCCTCCCCCTCCTCTCTCCCACCCTCCCTCTCTTAAGTCTCACTTGGAGAGACCTCTTCTACTCTTGCAAAATTAAGAAATTAAGTAAAAGCAAAATAAGTATGTTTGGTATTGGAATTTCATTTCAATTTCACATGGCAAATGTAGGACTTCATGGTGACCATTGTTACAATTTGAATTATTTTCTCTTCAGATCTCTCATTTGAATTTTGTTTCTAAGCCCATTTGCCCTCTTCATCTTTTTAGGAATCTTCTGTTATTACACATGAGAAGTATTATGTTGGTATGTCGGCTAGCCTGAAATATCTCTTGGAGCTGGCAGCCGTTGGTGTTGTACATGTGAACAGAAAATAAGTTTTAAGAATAAAATATTCAGAAAAATGAGTATTAAGAGGGTAATTTCCTGTTTATTCAGTCCATGTCGTAACTTAAAACATAAAAACAGGATCATATTATTTAAGCTTCCAATGCTCAAATTACCAAAAGAGCCTTATTTCAGAAATTGCCACAAGTAAAAAAGTTAAATAGAGAAAAAGATGAACTCAACTAAAATGCATGTTATTTTAATTCAAGAGTTTGAATTTGATTGCTTGAATTTTAATTGAAGCCCCAATTTGCATTGGGAAAGGTCCCATGATGTAGAACTGACTGTTTTAATACCAAACTTAATAAGTAAAGCAGATAGTGAACAGATCAGTACCTATTCGATCTAGGGTAGGTCCAGGTATGAAACCAAAGTTACGGTTCCACATTATGCATATTATCAAGAAATTATGGTTCTCCCTAAAGTTAAGGTTGACTACCACTGGAGCTTGATTTGATCAAAACACACTATTCTTGCAAAAGAAAGTTCAGTACCTCATTCAGTTTATTCTAGGTTTGTCTTGGCAGCTCAATAAATATTCCAATCTACTTGGCTTCACATATATAGATAATTTGGAAATGAGCTTGGTGCTCACAAGTTGTAATGAGATATTTTCTCACCCTGTCAAGCTACAAAGAGTAAGGAATGTTAGAAAATATCAACCTATTCAAGGACCTCACCTAACAGCTTAAGCAATGGTTCTTTGAGATGGTATCAGAGCCACTTTCACCAAGTGGTCTTAGTGTTCAATCTTCATTACCCCCATTATAATTAATTAAGTTTCAGCACAAAGTATGGGTGGGCCTGTGCTTGTTCACACTTCAAGCCCAATGGACTTTCGTGTGAGGGAGCATGTTAGAGAATATCAACCTATTAAAGGACCTCACCTAACAACTTAAGCTTTTAGGTAGAATGGTTCTTTGAGAAGGCAAATAGGAGAAAATCAGAAGAAAACACATGTTAGCAAGCTGAAAGTGTAAAACATTAAACATGCGATCCAAAACTGAAATAAAGGGGCATAAAATGTTAAGTATCATGCTCAATATGCAATAAAGAAAACAGTAAAACTTACAAAACCAGCAAGTAGCTGTGCAACCCAAAACTCATTATTCAAGTAATGATTCTTTGGAGTAGAATTTCAACTAAACATAGCCTTAATTGATGATCCTACATAAAATAATTATCAATTCCCCTTTAGATATCTTTTGTAAGTATACAGTTTATATAGCATGATAAAGAGTTTTTCCCTTACCCTTACTCTAAGATTTCCCCCCTTTTTGGGTGTTTTTACTGTGTGTGTATCAGTTGGGAAAGAAAGGAAGGGGATTTGGGGCAAGTTAGTTTCTGGTTACATTACAGACTTCACTGAGTTACCAAGCCATACCCGCCAACATATACACACAAATGCTCCTATGGCCGTGCAGGTTCGGTCACCAGCTCCTATGGTCTGCTTTGTGGAATAGAATTGAAAATTCGTATGATCGCTTTATAAAAGGGGTAAATTTTGAGGTGGGGGATGGTGTTAGGTTGGCTTTTAGGATGAGATTTGGGCAGCAACAAGCCCATTTAAGGAGGTTTTCCCTCTCCTTTATGCAATCGCCTCAAATAAAGAATCCACTGTTTCAGAGAACTACGAGGTTCTGAATGGCTCTACTGTTTGGACCCCACACATTAGGAGAAGGCTAAATGACTGAGAGATTACATCCCTTACTGACCTGTTGGCTTCAGTCTGCAATAGCAACGTAAACAGGGATCGAAGAGATAAAAGGAGGTGGATTTTGGAAAAATCAGGCAGTTTTTCTATGAAGTCATTATATGATCATCTGATTCATGAAGCCAGAAAAAGCTTCCCAATCTCAAAAGTTTGCTGCATAATTCATGGAAATCTTCATTCTATTGCACAACCACAAAGAAGACAAACTGCAATTGTTCTCTTCCTTGGACTGATGATGAAGTTCAGAATTCAAGTGAGAGATCGTTTTCATTACCAACAAACACTGAATCAAGAAGTACTTTCCACCTAGAATATGAAACCAAATGCCCATTTTCAATCATTTTATTCAGGTACATATGTGCTTCCTCAATCCTTCCACATGTGCATAATCCCCTCAAAATAACCTCATAAATGGTCCCATTGACTGGGATTTTTTTCTCCAGCATTTCATCAAATACAAGGAGTGCATTTGTAAGTTCACCCTGCTCACAGAGGCCATTGACAAAGACCACGTAGGTGGAGGCATCAAGCCCTCCAAAACTTCCCTCCTTCATCCTCTCGAACAATCTTTCTGCTTCACCCAGTCTTCTCACTTTCAAGTAACTACCAATAAGACAATTGGAAATGCTCCTTTCCACCAAAACACTACCTTTAACAAAAATATCATAAAAAATCATCCATGCATCGTCAACTCTATCCATTTCACAAAGCCCCATGACTATGAAACCTGCAATCTCCTCCTGCCGAACAAATCCTTTCTTCTTCATTGCATTAAAGAATCTAATAGCATCTTCATCTCGGCCAGCCTGAAAGAGAGCCTTAATGAAAGACCTATAGACACAACCCTCGGGCACAGTTCGTTTCCTCATCATCTCTTTCAACAAAGTTTCTGCTTCATCAAGCTTTCCCATGTCGCACAGTGACCTACAATAATATTCATAAGCCATTATCTCAGGAACTGCACCCTTGCAGTTCAATTGGAAGATGGCCCTCCTTCCCTGTTTCAAGGACCCATTACCAGAAACTCCAGAATCATCCACTTTTATCAATCTCTTAAACAATTTATCCGCCTCTCTGTACTTACTCGACTTACAAAGCCCGTAAATGAAGCTGCCATATATACAAATATCCATATCATACTTCCTCCGAACCAATTTCCTCAAAATGGAGTCGGCTTCACTTAATTCTCCATTCCTACAGAAGCACTGGAACATTATTAGATAGGTAAGGTTATCAGGTTTGAGACCCTTTCTCTTCATCTCCTGAAGCACCGCTTTAGCTAAATGACCCTTGCTTTCCCTACAAAGAGCCCCGATCAGAGCAATATAGCTCTGAAACCTTAGAGCCCCACCACCCATCAAAACCCGATCACATATCCTCTCGATCTCCAAATCCCTGCCGAATTTACATAGATATATCACGAACTCAGATGAATCAATTCTTCTATCTGATGACAAATCAGACCCACAGACCTCGTTCCAAAAGGAATCAGCATCCTCGATTCTACCCACGTTAACAAGGCAATGAATTACCAAACTATACAGAAAATAATCAGACACCTTTCCGTTACTCCTCAGATTTTTCAAAAGAGCTTTCGCTCTCCCGAGCATCCGCAATCGAGACAAACCGTCGATTACAAGAACCGAAGTGGCAGAATCGAAGTAATGGGTTTTGGTTAGCATCAAATCTAAAGCACTCAAAGCTTCATGGTTTCTATTGTTGTTGGAGAGGTTTCTGATTAATGCACAAAACTCTTTAAGGTAAAAAACACGACCGATTTTCTTCGGTGAAACTGAAGCAGTCGTTTGATTGAAACTTATCTCTCCTTGAACTGCGTGGATGGGGCGACCTGGTGCCGGCTTGATTCCTATAACGGGAAATTTGGAGAAAACGCGTGAAGGAAAGAAACTCGGGAGGGAATAGTAGTAGGATCTCATGAGCAGAGATGGGCGAGTAATTGCACTGCAAACAAATGACACTTCTACAACAGCGAGGTTCTAGTTGCATCTTGAATGAGTTCATGTTTATGCAAACCAGTTCATATATATATACAACACGGGCTCGTCACCCGGAGTCGGTAAGGTTCTCTGTTTACTCAGCAGGATAACTTACAATAATGGGCTTACTTTATGGACTTGATATTTCCAATCTCTCACATATTTCAATTTTGTCCTTTTATTTGTTTGCAGTGTAAAAAGAGTGCAAATTCTGGTTACATTAATATTTTTTTCTTACCTTCATCTACATTCAAACACGCAAAACGATGTAAAACTTATAACAAAAATGCACTTGATGTTATTTTATTTGCATGAGGTAATGTAACGGACAAACTGAACATTTTGCATCTCTAAAATTTGGCACCTATAAATTCAGGATATTTCCCCCAATCTGTAGCAACTTCTCATTTGTCATATGCAGGAAGAACTGAAGGGTTATCAACTATATTTTCTGCATAGTCAAAGAGTTGGCACATTACAAGAGTGAATCGAGAAGAATTTATAAGATAACTAATTCTTGGCACTTCAAATGGATTATTGTTGTCATGTCTAAGGCTCCATTCGTTTTAACTCACTTTTGTGAATTTATATGGGCAAGTGTTTCTCAAGTAAAAATTGTTTAAATAAATTCGATTCCAGTGTTTTTGTGTGATGTAAGGTTCAAAATATTGATACGTTCGATACGTCGATAGGGGTGTATCGAGCAAATCAATACTGTTTTTTTACTTTTTATTTATCTTTTTTCTGAAAGCCGGTTTAGGGCTCCTCCACCCCCTAAACCGGTCAGACCCCTGATACACCCATTATAGGGGCGTACCGGAAGGGTCTCGGAACAATACATATCGGCCAATATGAGCCGATACGTATTGATACTTTGAACCTTGGTATAATGTAATTTATTTGGGTAAAGAGAAAGGCAAGAGAAAAAAAGTATTATTGGCGGGTGAGTAAACAATTTATCCACCCTCTAGGAAGACATCAGTGAGTAACTGATGTGTTTCTTGATATGTGTTTGGCAAACAATTGTCAGTAAGCATATTGTCACGCAATGACAAAAAGAATGAACAAATTCAATCTTCTCCACTTCGCAATACTTATCAATCAAAGCAGTATAAATAACTTCATTTGCCTTTTTGTGTTTCTTGATAGTTGAATAGGGAAATCATCAAATCCAAGGGCAATGGTGTCCCATCCTTTGGACTCAATACCCTTATCTCTCTCTCTCTCTCTGGCATTTCTTGAAACAAATCAAATGTTTCTGTTCTACCTGGTTCACAAGGTATTGATATAGAACTGTGCAAGTACGAACGAGCCAAGGGTTTTTGGGTCATTGGTTCAACTGTTTGGGTCAAACATTTAAATATTTTAATAGGTGGTATGTCATCTTACCCATTAGATTGGAATATTAGGGTAAGATGCATATAAATATAAGAGAAATAAGGTTTGACCATTTGAGAATGAGAGGAATTTGAGAAGTTGTCGGCAACTGAGAGAGTTTAGAAGAGAAAGAAGAGAGCTAGAGAAGAAGAAGAAGAAGAAGAGGATGAGGAGGAGGAAGTCACTTGTAGGCTACAGTGGCAACGGCGATGGCGAACTATAGCAACAACAGCGGTGGAGATGGTGGCAAACTGGCAATGAAAGTGGATCTGAGATTTCTCTCAGTCTCATATCTCACTCACTCTCTCATAGATCTATCGTCTAGACTACTCTCCCAAATCTCTAAACGTGAGATCTCTCAAATCTCTCCCACTATTTCACACATCTCTCCACTGGATCTCAAATTTAAGAGATCTTCTCCTTTCATTCTTGTTCTAACTTGTCAAAAGTAATAAATCGTGAACCATCCTTTAGGTCGAACGGTTCAACAGTCAAACCATCCAGGTCAACAGTTTGTTGACTTATTCAACGGTTTTTTACCAGGGACCAGGTTTGGGGTAAAATGGAACCAGTCACTTGGACGGTTTCCAATTCGATAGTCCGAGTCAACAACAATTCGAAAACATTGATTATAAGAAATCTGGCCAATGGCACAAGCAGATTATTATAGCATTTAACAGTGAGCTTTAAGTTTGTGCTCGCCTTTCCTATTCATTCTCCTCAGGCTGACCACATCCAACACTAATAGAACATCCTTGACCAATTCACAGGAGTTCTCATAGACAAGCTAATGCTTATAAGTTATTTGCTTATCATTGACAAGTAGATTATTAGTGTTGTTCAATCGAGTCCGAATGAGGATTTTCGAGGTAGATAAATAACACTTGACATTATGTTTGTATCCAAGCCTTTTCCCAATCCAATCAAATAAATGTAGGGCAATATTCGTGTCAATATTGTATCTTTGTATGTGTTTGGTACATCTTTTATTTATTACATAAACGTTTGTATTTGATTTGTCTTCAAAATTGAGAAAAGTATTTGATAAATCGTTTATTGACAACTAGGCGCCATTATGCACCACATCAATGGAACAGTGAATAAATGTGTAACTCAAGGTTTAAAGTATCCAAAACGCAAGGTATATCGGAAAGGTAATTCTAAGAAACGTATCGAAATACGCTTTAAAAACGTATAGATATGAACGAAAAATCAAGATACGCATTGATACACTATAAAATAAAAAAAAAATCCTTAAAAATATAAATAATAATAATAATAATAATGAGTTTTATATGAGTATAATTAATTTATTTAAACATAAAAACCATTCTTTAATGATTTATATAAAGTATCGGGATATAGTTAGTAGCCATTGAAAAATAATAGAAAAAGTAAGATGTGTGTGTATATATACTAATATTTATTACTTAATATTTTTTGAAGTCATTTATTAGTTAATATATATTATATATAGATTTAGATAATATTTATTATATATACAAGTTAATATATACCTTAGTTTTTAATAAATAAATATAACTCGTATTTATTTTAATATTATATAAATATTAATAATCAAATTTATAGCATTTGTTGAGAAACATCCACCAAGGCAAGAAAGATTAATTTAAGTATAGAAAAACATGTTGTTCTAATAAGGAATTAAGATTGACATAATGATTAATTGATTATTGTTGTAACCAAATAACTTGCATTCAAAACTTGTTATCTTTGATTTATACTTTTTAAACAAGTTATTTTACTTAAATAACATTTAATGACATATTAAAGGTAATTTAAATGAGGATTGCCAAAACCTGAGCCGATAAATCAACTGTTCTATTTCTATGGGTAGTGTTTAGGCGACATTGGCGCCGAAATATAGGGCTGCCCAATTTTGTCCCCAGGAACTCGAAATCTAGTTCATCCCTCTTAGTCCCAGCTCCTGGATCCCAACACATCTGTTAAAGGTAAGACAAGAGCATACATTGATCCATCAAATAAAGTCTCGCCTTTTAATAGTTCAATTCGTTGCAAATGAAAAAGTGAAACTTTAGAGGAAGTTATCAGATCAACTTTGTAGTAATAATCTCTATACTGTATAGACTTACGTAATATGCCGTCACAACACCAGTCACCAACAGAGTTGCCTCCTACCAACTTGAGCTTCATGCTGAACCACCCAAATTTGCATCTCTACTTCGTCTGGAACCCGCAACCTATTCTCTTCATGGCGGAACACAATCAGAGACTTCAAAGAATGTGAAGAATGATTTATATCATGAAAGAGCAACGGCTTTGGGTTTTAAATCATGAAACCCAATTCGAAAAAAAAAATCGTTCAATTACTGAATATTTCAAAGGAGATTGTGAGTAACTAGTTAAAGAATGAAGAAAGACATGTTTCTATTTTCTTGAACTCTGTGGTTTCTCTGTACCTGTATTTTTTTTTTTTTCCGAGGGAGAGATACCAGATGTACCCATCTTGGGAGGTCCTGAAGTGGTCCTCGGACCACATTATATTGAAGTTATCTTGGACTTCTGATGTAAAACATGACGCCATAAGAGCAGCAGTGCCGAGAAGAATGCCCAGTAGAGCTGAGATACCCTTATTTCCATTTTGTGCACCTGGATCGCGGTTTTGGATTCACCGGGCAATAATCTCGACGACCTGAGCTTTTCTTGGTCATATATCCAACAATAGAAACCGTGCCTACCGACACATCCTTCTCTCCATTTTCTAAAGCTAGAGATGAGATATCTGATTTTTATTCGAGAGGTGAAAGGCATTTTTATCCTTTTACATAATATTTAATGTCAATTAATGGTTTTTGATTAACTTGACACTTTTTGAAAGTTTGGCCACTGCATTATTGACACGTTTAAAATTTTAGGTATTAACTTGACACCACCCCCAAAGTTCTCCCTTAACTTTAGAAAAACTCACAAAAACTTCATTGGCCCAAATAGATGATGTATAATTTTATGAAATTACCCCTAAATAATCCTTAAGACATCATTAAAGTATCATAAAATATCAAATTTGCCCTCATTGGATAATCTCATTCATGATTTTTACCATTCTCTTTTGAAAGCAAAAATACAATGTAAACCCTAATACCACTAAACACTTGCAAAGGCACCATTGCTTAGAATATTCCATTTGCCACCATTCTCTTTTTGTATGTATGGGGTTGTTTCAGCTTTGTATTGGCTGATACACTTGATTCTTTTAGGTGCCCTTCATTCATCAATCCTTTAATTACTTCTATATTTAATTCTAACTTTCTTTTATTAATTAGTTAATTATTCATACTTTAATTTTTAGCGCCTAATTTGAATTCTCTTATTAATTCCACTAATTAATGATACTCTCTCATTAATTCCGTTAATTAATGATCATGTCTATTAATTTTGTTTTGTTAGTATATAACTACAAAATTTAAACAATGGCAAAATTCAAACCTTAGTTACTAGGTTTTAACAACCATAATTTACAAATAGGCCACACCCATTTGTTTATTATGCATTGTTATTTTTAAGTAAATTTTCTTAATGGATATTTATTAATAGGGAAAATTTATGATGTTGAAAAGATATGGTATGGGAAGAGTTTTGACCAATCAAAACCCATCCATGAATTTTGATAAATAACACCTAATTGGCTACCATGTTTATGATTCCAATTTCCAATTGATTGGTCAGAAGTTTTTCAGATATCATATATTTTCCATATCATAGTCGAACCCTTATTAATAAATGCTAGAATTATTTATTAAAATTTATATACTAATAAATATTAATATGAATTGATATACATATATAACATTTATATTGGTTATTTGAAAATTGAAGTATACACATTCATATTTTAGTTTTTTTTTTCTCACATTTTATTTATTTCATCATTTTTTAAATGATTATAAATATGGATTTTTATATTTAAATAACTTATATATAATTACTTAAAATTTATAATTATTGTTAGTAATATATTTATTAGGATATGTATCTTAATTTTTTATCCGACCAAAACCTTGCCCTCAACATCGGAAGAAAGGTTTCCCCATCTCTATCTACAACCAAACCACCTCCAAGGTTGACGAAACCTTGAGCGAGCGGAGGAAGAGGTAACCTCCCCATCATTAGTCAACAATTAATCACCGGTCCATTAATCAAGACCGTCCAATTGGTGTATCATCTCCCGGTAAGGTATAAAATATCAATACAACATGCAAACAAAACTCACTTATGCTTTATGATGATAAGTTCAGCAGGACGATAAAGGAATCATTGATCATGCGGTTCTGATCGTAGCGTGTTGAATACGTCTAGAATGTACCGTATTGTATGTTACGTTGTTAAGCGCATTACGCACTGAGGCGTATTTTATCGATTAGACGTGAAAAACCTAGACTATGGCCGTGGCCCGTGGCGACGGAGGATCGCCAAGTCGCGAACATGATCACCACCGCTCACGACTGTGAGTAAGAGTGAGCAGTGGTGGAGAGAAAGAATCAAAGGCGAGGACAAACTGAAGAATTCTCCATTCCTTTCTCGCTCCTCCTCCCCCTCTGCGACTAGTTCGCAGAAGCAGAGGGAAGGAAAGGGAGAAAAATCGTAAATATATTTAAAGGGAATGGAGGGACCATTTCTCTCTCCACCTGCGAAGCGTCCATTCTACAACATCACCGGAATGCCAGAAAACAATCCCAACAGCGCCAACGGTGCATCCAAACGGGGCCGAGCCCCTCTGCCTCCCATTGTTCTCTCTCCGGGCCAAGTCGCCTTCCGCCTACTCTGCCACGTCTCCAACATTGGCGGCGTCATCGGGAAATCGGGCAGCATCGTCAAGCAGTACCAGAAAGAGACCGGAGCCAAGATCCGCGTCGAAGAGCCTATCCCTGCGTGCGACGAGCGTATCATTTATATCGTCGCTCCTGAGAGTCCCAAGAAGAAGATAAGATTAAAGGGCTTAGCTGAGGGGGATAAAGAGGGTGAAGTGGAGTTCGAAGTTTCGTCTGCACAAGAGGCGCTTGTTAGGATATTCGAGAGAGTCTTGGAAGTCGAGGCGGAGACCCAAGCGGTTTTCCCGCCACCAGGCGGGGCCGTATCCTGGAGATTGCTGGCGGCAACCAATCAGGTTGGGGCGGTTATGGGGAAAGGAGGAAAGGTTATTGACAGGATTAGGAAGGAAAATGGCGTCAAGATTAGTGTTTTAACGGCTGGGAAGCTTCCGGCTTGCGCAGCTCCGAATGATGAAGTGATAGAGGTGAGGATTCTATTCCTGATTTGAAGCTTTTGCTTTGTTTCCGAAGCTATACGGTTTCCTTATCAATCTATCTTGTTCTCATTTCCAGATGCTAGTAAGAAGTGTTTTAGAATTTCAAAGAACTGCTACGGATGCCCTAGATTTTCTTTTAGAAGAACAAAAAAAAAGTGATTCTTTTATCAGGGATCAAGGATTCTATTAATGAACAAGATGAGAGATAGACTAACATTTTATTAAGGGCTTTTTGCATAAAAAAATGACCAAGTTTAGTCAATTGAACATTTCAGTTATGTTCAACCAAAAAAGGACAAATTCAGTTATGTTTAGAAACTAATTACAAAAACTAAGTAGGATGGAAAAAGTTTTATTGGGACCAAATTGCCCTTGATTTAAAAGACATTTGTTGTTCAATCTCTCACTCCATCTCTCTTCAAATCACTATTCGTCTTCCTCAGCTCTCTCTTCTCACCTTTCCTGCATCCCCCCATTCTTCCATGAATAAAAAAAAAATCAAAGTATCTTTGAGAAAATGCCCTAAATAATAATAACTTATCTACTTCCTTATGCCATCTTCTATTTGGCCTTCGGTTTCTGATTCAGGAAATGTAAACAACGGAATTGCCCCCCTGGTGATTGGTGTAGTGTGAAGCAGTTGAAGTTGGATTGGACCAGGAAACCAGTAAGTGTAATTCATTTCTTAGTGCTCCATCACCTAGTCACAGTTTCTACTTGCAAGATCGAAATGTCTTGAAATAGAATCCAGACAGCTGATACTTAAACTTGTCTAGAGACACAGACCATAAGCACGATAGATACAGTGATTGCTGACGGGGGATTCAATCCATGAGATCTTCTTGGCTGTAAACTAATCGAGGATTGATTTGACAAAAGGAATCTTGGCCATCCAATAAACCAAAAAAAACTAGGCAAGTGTACACGAGAATGTACAGGAGAAGAATAGCTTGAATTTGCTTGGGAAGATAAAAGAATAGTTGGTTGAGAAATCTAAAGAAGGCAAGAAGGAACTTAAGAGGAGAAAAGGATCATGGAGGAGAAGTTTGTTCCGGTGAATAGGTGGAAGAAGTTTCTAGCCGTGGAAAAGAGGAGATTCCTGTTAGAAGAAACATGTGGTAGTTCGGCGATCAAAATCAGAGAAGACAAGATTTGTGGTGGTGTTAAGTAGGGAAGCTACAAGTTGGTTCAAAGGGTTCATTGATGGCACTTCATTTGCCATCATAGAGACTGGATGGAAAGGGGAACTATGTATTCAAAAAAAAATTATTGTGGAGAAGAAGAACAATGATATGGGAGATTTCATTCAGTTGACAGAATATGGAGGTAGAGTGTGATTCTATTAGCCTGAAAATCGTGGGACTCGACTCTTGTTCAATCTTTGGATAGAGGAGATTCTTTTCCAGATTGCAGTGTTGTGTGGAGGTTCCCTTCAAGAAATGCATGTATCTGATCTTCATGTGGCTACCTTGCGGGTGGGTGCATCCAAGCCAGAGAATATTCCGAGACTAATTGAAGTTTTTCTTTTGTTATGGGAGATGGAGGCAGGTATGGATAGCATTGGAAGTAGAACCGACACTGGGAAGAAACGGAGAAAGGTTGAAGATGATGCTCACATGGCAAATAGAAAGCCACATGGAGAAGAAAGCAAGGAAGGCTCAAGCATCAATATCATTTTTCCCTTAAAGGAAATTAGATTGTCGGGCAAAATTTTATTAGGCTTGAAAGACCCTTTAATGGGTTTTCAAATCTTTTTGAATTTAGAAGAAGTGGACCGTTGTTCTACGAGGAGGCTCTAAAAGGAGAGAAGGCGGGATTGAAGGTTATTGAACCAGGGTGGACCAAGTGGTTGGATATTGCTCCAAATCGACCTCACTTGATAACTTAAATCTCACACATGGGGTCGTGAAGAGGGGGGGATGACGGGAGATGCTAAGGTGGGTGTATCATCATCCCTGCCAAGCTCTAACGGTAAAAATTTGGGAAATTCAACCCAGTTACAATGGGTCAAGCACTCTCAGTCAATACAAGACAAGCCTAACCCTAGGTATGCTCGATCGAAGGAAGTTCAGGGGGATGATAATGACAACAGCCGGTGGCTCAACTGTGACAATTCTAAGGAAGAGAGCTTTTCTAAAGACGATTCTAGGCTCTAGCTTTAGAAGTGTTGATGGGACTATCCAGGCTTGCTTGGATGACGGAGGATATGCTTATTGGTGCTTTGTTTGAGGGAGAGAAGGTTAGTGAAACACAGATTTAGGAGTGCTCTGACATTAAAGTATATAAGCAGATTGGGTTGGGGGAAAGAGCTCTTCAAGAGAACTTCAACAATTAGGTTGACATGTCTTTGGTAGGGAAATTGCAAAATATGGAAAATATGGAAAGTCAGATGGTGAACGGGTAGGGGAACTATAAAGTCAGATGGTGAACAAATAGGAGATCCTTCTCATTTGAGCAGCAAAATATGGAAAGTCAGATGGTGAACAGGCAGGGGAACTATAAAGCTTCAAAGGAAACTCCAGCAAGGGGCATAATACCTATGTCGGATTAAGTTAATGCAGCCATGGAACACAATAAAATAGAGAAAACTAGCTTTGGTCTGATTGGCAATCAAGATCCGATTCATGGCAATAAGGAATCTAAAAAAGTCCCTCCCATTGAGTAAGATCCTCTTTTGAACTCTGGCAATCCCTATAACTTTAGTGATTTTGGTTTTGCTACTGACCTCTCCTCTAATGCTATAGCAGACAGCCCAAGTCTTGCTCCCGTTGTGCAAAGGTCCATGGATTTATCTGTTGTTGATGTGAGTGAGGTTGGGAAAGAATCAGAGGGAGGATCAAAGATAGATTGTGGAAAGGAGCTAGAGTCTTCAGGGGAAAGCATGAAAAGTGAAGAATGTAGTAAGGGGGGAGGAAAGCTAGTAGAAAAATTGAGGAGATTGGAGATTCGAAGAGAAAAAAGCCAGCCTAATTTCACAAATTGAGGAGATTGATAGGAAGGAGTTGCAAGGTGTACTAGATTGATAGGGAGAAGAGTTGGTCTCTAAAAAGGAGCTAGAAATGACTTTATTGAGAGAGATCAGCTGGAAGCAGGAGTCAAGGGAGAGGTGGATTAAGGAAGGGGATGGAAACACAAAATTTTTCCATGCTATTAGCAAATGGTAGAAAAAGGAAGAGCTCAATCTCATCTTTATTGGTGGGGGCATTAAAATAACAGATCAAGGTGAAATTGCTAAGGCCTTTGCAAACCATTTCAGATCATTATATCGCAAGCCAATCAATGAGTGGTGGTCTTTGGTTGGGCTTGCGTGGGATTTTTTGGAAGAAAACCAAGTGGGGTTTTTGGAGAGAAGGTTTGAGGAGATTGAAATTAAGGAAGCAGTTTTCTCTATGGATAGATCTAAGGCTCCCGAGCCTGATGGATTCACAATGGCTTTCTATCAAGATTGTTGGGAGATAATTAAAGATGACTTCATTAAAGTTTTTAGGGAATTCCACAGTAGGGGAGTAATCAGCTAGGGAATGAATTCAACTTTCTTAGCCTTGATCCAGAAGAAGAAAGATGCCACTCAGCCAGGGGATTTCAGACCTGTAAGCCTAGTGACTAGTATCTATAAGATAATTGCCAAGGTACTTTCTCAAGGACTTGAAAAGGTGCCCCCCTCTTATAACCTAGTTCCAAGGGGCTTTTATCTAGGACAGACAAATAATAGATCAGAATTTATTGCAAATGAGTGTGTGGGGCTCAAAAAAAGTTGAAGAAGAAGGGAATAGCAATCAAGTTGGATTTGGAGAAAGCTTATGATTTAGTGGACTGGGATTTCTTGATTAACATAAGGGGGTATGGATTTGGGGATTTATGGGTAAATGGATCAAAGGTTGTTTGCAAACAAGCCACTTCGCTGTTATAGTTAATGGGTCGGTAGTTGATTTCATTGAGGGGCTTCGAGGTTTAGACATGGTGATCCACTCTCTCCCTTTCTCTTCACACAAATAGCTGTTTTGTTTTTTTTTTTTTTGGATAAATTGATAGTTGAGGCTTTAAGTAAGCTAATCTCTAAGGCTAACTTTATGCAACTGTTTAAGGGTTGGGTAATAGGAAGGGATAGAGTTTTGGTCTCACACTTGCAGTTTGCAGATCTTGGTGTTTTGTGATGGGGAAGGCAGAGAAGGGGTAGAAAATCTGAAGCTGGTAGTGAAATTCTTTGAGAGGATTTCCAATTTGAAAATCAATTGGTTTAAAAGTTTATTGGCTGGTATCAACTTGGAGGATGGTGATCTAAGAGCAATGGTAGACTTGTTGAGTTGTGAGAAAGGGAATTGGCCTTTGTGTTACGTAGGATTACCCCTTGGTGGCAACCCTAGATCAGGTAGTTTTTGGACCCCAGTAGTGATGTTCGAGAGAAGGCTAGCCTGGAAAAGGAATTATATTTCGATGGGAGGGAGAATAACTATGATCAAGTTCACTCTAGCAAATCTCCCAGTGTACTTCATGTCAGTTTTAGGATGCCCCAAGCAATGGTAAAAAGAATTGAAAAGATTATGAGAGATTTCCTTTGGGAGCTCTGGGAGGGAAAAAAGATCACTTGGTTAGATGGGATAAGGTGGTATAGTTGATGGGCTTTACATGCTTGGAAATATTTTATATGTTTGATTTTATTTTTAAATTTTCACTTGAATATGCTTTACATGTTATGTTTATGTATTTTAATTTTAGATAATGGTTTTTTAAACCATTAATTTTTAAATTCAAGTTTATATTTCTTATTAATATTATATTTAATATATTTTTTTTTATTTTTTGCATCTTTTTGAATTTTTTGGCATTTTTATTTTTTAGCTTTTTTCTTTGTATTTTTGCGCCTTCAAAAAGTCACACACCTCGCCTTGCGCCTTGCACTTTTAAAACACTATTGTGGAATAGTCATATCAATTATCCATGGGTTGTCAAACAATGGGTGGGATGCGGGCTGCTTGCATAGAGCTACTTTGGCTTCTCCTTGGAAGGCTATCCATGAGATTCATCTTGTGTTCCTCACTTACATAAGCATAGTTTTAAGTCTTTGCGGGGTCAATGCAGCATTTAGCAATGTTTGTGTTGATTAAACCCTAATATATAAGAAAATAATAGAAAAAATTATTATATAAACACACAAAATGATATTTTAGTTTAATAATGTCTATTTTATAATTATAATCTCAAAAAATAATGAATAAAAAATTATTTATAGTAGGAAGTAGAAAACTGCTAGGCGATTAGGCGAGGCGAGCCTCAAAGGGCGCCTTGTCGCCTAGGCACCCGCTTAGGCGTCGCCTTGACAACTATGCACATAAGGTATGACTTAGGTCAGAGAATAAGGTTTTGGGAGGATATTTGGGTTAGGGATAGATGTGTAAAACGGGTCGTGTCGCCCTCCCCAGGGATAATTTGGGGGATTGGCCTGGCATGGCCCACGACCCAAGCCCATAAGGGCCCGTGCCATGCCATGGGCCTGGGTCGGGCGAGCTGTAGGTTGTGCCGTGGGTGTGGGCCATGTCGGGCTGGTCCACAGGCTAGGCCTTGGGGGTGGGTCAATCGTGCTAGGCAGCTATTTTTTTTGTTTTTTTACAGTCTTGATTTTTTTTATTTATTATCTAAGTAAAACTAAAATATTTAACTTTCCTTTGGGAACTATTTGAAAAAATAAGAAAGCTAACAAAGAAATGAAAATAATACTTAACCAAATAAGAAGTCAAAGAGGCAAAGAATCAAAGTGAATAACAAATTAGAAGAAAAATAGGAATTTTATTTTATTTAAATTTGAATGATACAAAGCATACAATGGTTGGATGAATGAAATATGAAAATTGGAATAAATTAATATAATATAGTTACAAATTGAAGATAACAAATTACGTTATTAAAAAATATCAAATAAAATTAAAACAAAATTTACAATAATTTGAAAAAAAATGCTATACAACTATTGGGTATACAAAAAATATTGACATCATCATCATCATTTTCTCCTATTGTTCTTGACTTTGATCATTTGCTTCAAGTGAAACATCAGGTGTAGTGTCATGCCCTCCTTTGTCTTGTAATCTATCTTCAACATCCAACCTATCTTTAAAGCAGATGCACATCTCTAGACTTTCATCATCCATACAACTTCTCTTGTTGTCCAACACCATAGTACCTGCACTAAAACAAGACTTCGATGGAACTGTAGACACCGGAAGAGTTAGTAGATCATGTACCATGGCGGCGAGAACTGGATAATTTTTTGCATGTTCACTCCACCAGGATAAAATATCAAAATTATTTGTTCCCTCCAAGGTGAGGGAAGAATCACCTAAAGTAGAAAAATTTACTTGTAAATAAAAATTAATTTCATTAAATGAACTTGTTGTCCAGGCAATGGATTTCTGCCTCTTATTAAATAAAAAAGTTTCCTCTTCCACTACTAGACTCAAGTTCAGAAGTGGAAGATGTAGTTGTACAAGTTATAGAATTTTTATTATTCCCTATTACTTCAGATTCATATAAACTCTACATTTTAAATAATAAACTATTAATTTCTTCTTTTTTATTTCCAATTTCAATATTTATATTTTCACAATATGTTTCAAGTAAAATATCTAAACCATCTTTCTTAATCCTAGGATTTAATATTGTAGCTAAGCAATAAAGAGGAGAAATGTTCTCTCAATTTTTTTAAAATTTTTTTTTTCATTATTTTAATAATACTTTTAAATTGTGGATTCTTTCTATATTTTGCAAAACAATCACTAATCATCATTAATTGATAAGTTAAATTACATCTAGTTGGATAATAAGTACCCAATAATTAATTAGTTGCATCATAAAAATGTTTTAAAAATCTCTTTATACAAATTGCCATTTCCCAATCTTCCTCAAATATAATATCAGTAGGCATTTTTGCATTATAAAAGTCATAAAGAATTTGTTTGTGAGAAATACAACTTTCTAACATAGCATAGGTAGAATTCCATCTATGTTTAACATCTAATATAAAATGTTTATATTTTATATCATAATTTTGACATAAATATTTAAATTCTTGTTTTCTTGCTCTAGAAGTTTTAATATATATATATATATAATGCAATTTTTATTTTTAGAAATATGAATAGAAATAATATTTAAAGCATCCTGAATACATAAATTTAAGATGTGACATGCACATTTGATATGAAATAATTTACCATTTAAACATGGTTTTAACTGAGATTTTATAATATTTATTGCTGAATAATTATTACTAGCATTATCAAAACTAATAGAAAATAATTTATTGTCAATTCCATAAGCATGTAAAGTATTTAAAATACTTGTGGCAATAGCTGGGCCGGTATGTGGCCATTCAAGCCTAGTAAAACTTAAAATTCTTTTATTTAAAAGCCAACTTCATCAATAAAATGACTGGGTAACATAAATATAATTTATGTTAAATTTAGAAGTCCAAATATAAAAAATAATTGCAACTTTAAAATTAAGATTTGATAACATATAAATTAAATTTTGTTTATATGAATAAAATTTTTTTAAAGCATCTAATCTAATAGTTTTCCTAGAAACTTTTTAAACTATGGATTTATAGAATTACGTAACTGTTTTTCAAGTTTAGTATCTTCAGCTAACAAAAATGGTTGTTCAACATGTACAATGTATTTTGCTAATTCTTCCCTCATTTTTTTCTTGAGAATATTTAAAAGTACCAAAACCCTCGCCCAATTTGTGTTTGTGTTGTTTCTCTCCCTTCTCCTCTTTCTTCTTCTTCTTCTTCTTCTTCTTCTTCTTTTCTCATGGGTGAACAAATGTCTACCCAAATGGCCAGTTCCACCCTTGCTACAATAGCTAAAGTCTTCCTTAAATTTTTGACAAACAACTCTTTTTCCCTTCCCCTGAACCTCTTCTATTTTAAATATTTTCCAAACCGGGCTAATTAACTTAGTGGCCTTCTTTTTCTTTCCCCTAGTATCAGTACTAGGGGTGGAAGTTCCCTCAATATCAATGGAATCCATATCGGTGTACTACCATGCTGCAACCAAATATCGTCGACATTGAACATGTTGGGGAATCGGTTTCGGGAGGAGCCGACCATTTTTTTTAAATTCCAAAAAAATAAAATTTAATTTAATTACACTTACTCGGATTGCCAATTCAGAATCCCAACTTGATTTCAATGATTGAAGCCTTTCAACTCCAGACTTGAGGGAGTATGGGAATTAGAGAAGAGATTAAGAGAATTGTTGAATTGGTGTGATAAGAATGGTAGAGGATAGGGTTATTTTAGGAATTGAAAATAATTCAATTACCCAAAATACCCTAAAAACTAGCTATTTTTTAATTGTTGGGAGGGGTATTTTGGTCATTGTAAAGTTATTTATCACTTTACCCAAAACGCTCCCAAACTAGTTGCTATATAACTGTTGGGGGGCACTTGTGTCATTCTCTCCCCCCAAAACCAAAATACATAAATACTCCCCCATATAGTTGTTGGGGGGTATTTCTATAAAAAACCCCCCAAAAAGCTGAAACTAACCATTGGGGGCTCCCAATGGCTAGTTCAACGGGCAGGCCGAGCACAGCCCGCTACAGGCCTGCGGGCTGGACTGTGCCGACACGTGGGCCGTGGGCAGCACAACATGCATAGTCGTGTCGTGCCATGCTGGCCCGTGGACCTGGAATCCTAGGCCCAACACGGCTTGAACCATCGTGCCGAGCTTGGCACGGCCCACGTGCTGTCGTGCCGTGCCGCAGGCAGCATGGCCTGATTTACCCCTCTAATCGGGGACTCCCTCTTGTTTGAGGTCTTTCCTTATCTTTTTTATCTCGTTAGATTTAAAGGAAAACTAGTGTGTCATTTTATCAGCTCATCCTCTTCCCATTCAGGCTTTAATTGGAATCTGGGCCTTACTAGAAACCTGAGAGTCAGAAATTCCCAGTGTTACTGCTCTACTTAGCCTGTTGAATTTAGTGGTCTTAGGGCATGGTGGTTCAGATTCTAGAGTGTGGGAACTTAATCTTTCAGGGTTTTTTTCTTGCAAATCCTTTCTGAATTCTCTTGTAGCCACATCCCCTTCTCCTTCTTTCCTTGTTAAGGAGATTTGGTCTTGGTCTATTCCTCCAAAAGTCGATGCTTTCTGTTGGGAAGTGTATCATGGCTCCATTAACACCAGTGATTTGCTCTAGAGAAAAAGTCCAAATTGGTACTTGTCCCCAAGCTAGTAGTTGTATGGTGAGGCTGCTTTTCATCTTCTAATTTCTTGTCCTTTTGCTACCTCTATTTGGGAGTATTTTTTCGTCTCTTTTTGGTTGCAGATGGCTTCCTCTTAATAATCTGGAAGGATTATTTAGCGCTCATAATTTTAGTTGCTCTAAAAGAAGAGGCAGGATTTTGGGGAGATGCACCAAAGCGGCAGTAGTCTGGACAAATTGGGTAGAAAGGAGCTTAAGAATCTTTGAAGACAAAGAAAGGAGTAAGGAAGCTGTGGTAAAGGTTATAACCTTAAGGGTTGCACATTGGGTGAAAACTTTAAAGCTCATTGAAAACTTTAAAGTTGAAGATTTCTTCAGCTTATGGGGACTAATAGCTCACTTCTCCTCTAGAAGACAAAAAATACATGAGGTCTGGTCTCCTCCATGCGCTGGAGGGAGGAAATTAAATTTTGATGGCAGTTGCAGGGGCAATCCTGGACCATTGGGTATTGGTGGGGTACTCGGGAAAGAAAATGGAAACATTCTAGCCATGTATTCAGGTCCTATTCAGCATGGAGATGTGGTGAGATCAGAACTGGTGGGGATTGACAGGTTGATTGTTGAAGGTGATTCAAAAATAGTTGTTGGCTGAAAATGGGGAAGGAGTAATATGGCAGCTAAAGAATGAATTCAAGCGCTTCAAACAGATTTCTAAAGACATGATAATCCAAATAAAGTGGATTAGGAGTTCTGCAAACGGTATGGCTGATGGGTTAGCTAAACAAGGAATCCAGAGACAATCCATGTTTTGGGCTGTTTTGTAAATATTGGGATAGCTTTTGGGGCTTGTTATCTTTGCCCACAACTCCTTGTTGTACTCCTTCATTTTAAAATTAATGAATCATTCTGTGTTGCTGATAAAAAAAAGTGTACACGAGAATGTCTATAAACCTGTGTTTGTGTTGAGTGTTGACTTTTAAAGTAGCACTCTTTAAAAATCTAAGAAAATATCAATGAATCAAATGGCTGGAAATTCTAGGTACGGAACATGTCTCAAGAAGAAGCTGATATTGGCACTGATTGCTTATGCCCTAGACATATCTCAAGAAGTCAGAGGCCTCTCTAAAGGGTTATCTGTTGGGTGCAAATATGACAACCATTAACTGTGTGCCTTTGATGGAGTGTGGTTGACCGCTTTATGGTTTTTTTTTGAGAAATGGTGAATATTATTAGTCAAAGAAAGAGAGATAAGGGTTCTGAGGGAGAGATTTCCTCAACATCCGAGCACAAAAAGCTCACAGGCTACAGATTACAACGAAAATCATCCCATAGGAAAGATTGACTACAGATTACAGATTACAACGAAAATCATCCCATAGAAAAGCTCACAGGCTCACAGGCTCACAGGCTACAGATTGCTCACAGGCTACAGATGACTCTACAAAATGCTTAAAGCATAAGCGCTTTAAGCATGTAATGAAATAGCTGGCTCTTTCTTTCTCTTGAGCTTTTCAACTAACTGAAAATTAGATTGATTACTATGTGCACCCAATTAATTAACATTCACCAAGCCCAAGGTTGCATTCTTTTGCTTGTAAAATGATCGGAAACAAAAGGTCTTCTTTGAAAACAAAAGGTTTTTTCAAGGACCATGACTTTACCACCAAATTGCATGTTAGTTTTTGGAATTTCAATGCCCCAGGGCATTCTTAAGGGAGATAAGAAAGAGATATACTACTGATTATGGCAGATATTTATTTGTTACCATTAAACAATTGATTTGTTGGAGCCCATCTGTATTGATATCCACATGCTGTAGTTGGCAACAACTATATGCCTTTCTTGCATACATATTGGGCACTTTTTTAGGAGAGGAAAAGGGCAAGCCAAGCATCTTATCATCGCCGTCACCATTCAAGCCTTATCCCAGCTAAATGAGATTGGCTACATGAATCCTGTTATGCCATTCTGTGCTGTTTAATGCAATATCTTGTTAAATTATTAGCACTTAAATCATTTCCTGCTATTTCAAGCCATGTCCATTTTGGTCTACCCTTACCCCCTCTAGGCTTTAGCCCGCTCGACTTGCAACATTAACTTCTTATGGGTGCTGTCAAGGGTCTTTGGTGCACGTGAATGAACCATCTTAGTCTACTTTCTCTCATTTCATCACCCATTGGAGCTACTCCAAGCTTCGTCTGTATGACTTCACTTTTGACTCTTTTTTATCACCTTTTGGAGCTACCCCAAGGTTTGTCCGAATGACTTCACTTTTGACTTTTTTTTTTGAGAAAAGGTAATGTAATTTCATTAAGGGAAAATTTCTTAAAGTACCCCTAGGGTTTAGGAAATTGACTTACTCTACCCCTATTGCTTACATATTGTCTTAAAGTATCCCTAAGTTTTCTGACAATTGACTGAATCCTCCCCAGCTGTTAACATCTGGTAGTGTTCTGTCACAATCGGTTCACATGTGACATCATGTGATGAGTAGAATTTTTGTAAACCTAATATTACCCTTTTGTGACTAATGCTCTGCTTTCTTCAAGATTTTTACTCCCAGCACCAAAAACCTTAAATAGGGGGTTTGACAGTGCTCAGTCTTGTTTCAACAGTAGGGAAAGACCCCATTACTCTCTAGCTTGAGAATGCTCATACTTCCCTCTAGATCTCTGAGAGATAAAAATGGCAACTCTAGGAAATACATAGAGCTCCAGACCAAAACAACAGAAATGGTATAGGGAGAAAATGACAAAAAGCTCTTGCTTTTGAACAGAAATGTCTCTGCATTTAGGAAGCTATGAAAGGCTTTCAGGTGAATCAATCTACTTCAGCAGCCGCACAATAAGAGGCAGATTTCTTATTGAAACAACTAGCCTAGGAGGATTCATTTCAAAGTCTTTACTATATGCTTTGGAGGAGAATCTATGACATTTTTTATGTGTGTACTTCATAGTTTGTGGTGATGTTCACTGGTGCTGACTACCTAGGAAGATCTTTGCAATGACCAGCTTTCCAAAAGAAAAGGAAATTAAAACACCCAAATATTTGGAGACTTTCTGGAACAACTGCCTATTCCTTTCTGCCCAAATGGTGATTATCACTGCAGCCAGGATAGCAATTCATACACTACTGGCAAGCTTTGAGAGGCCATGAAGTTCCCAACCCACTGCATAACCACCAGCATGGAACACATAACTGATCCTGGACCTGCACCCCTCTTTTGGTCAGATTAACTTTAGTTAGACACCTTTCCAACACCACTGCCCATACCAGAGTATTGATTTTTGAGGAGGAAATCGGATTCCAAATTCTGGAAGCAGGCACATCAGCTGGGTTCCCGTCTGAAAGCTTGAGGGCAAAGGGTTTGACTGAAAAAAGGCCATCAGTACTCCAATTCCAGCTCCAACTGTCATCATTAATCAAATTCAAGGACTGAAGAGAGATCAGTAGCTCAGCAACCTTGGCAATCTCCCAATCCTGGAAGTGTCTTCGAAAAGAAGGGCACCAGAAAACGGAGTTGCCAATTAATTTATAGCAATCTGCCACAGCCGCATCCTGGTTCTCAGCAATCTGATACAACTATGGAAATAATTCTGAGTGGGGCCTGCTGCTACAACTTCACTTTTGACTCTATCCTTTCTTGTTTTTCCACTCATCCATCTCAGCATACACATTTCTGCCACTCATTTTTTGGACATGTTTCTTGACTGTCCGACACTATACTCCATACAGAAAAGCTAGTCTTGCAACTGCTTTTCAGAATTTTCTTTTAAATCTAAGTGGTATTCACTTATTACATAAGATTCCATATGCATCCCTTCATCTTGCCCATCCTGCTCTAATTTTATGGGCAACATCCTCCCCAATCTCTACCTTGTTATGAACTATTGAACCAAAGTACTAGAAAAGGTCACATTGTGTTATTTCTTGGTCTCCAATCCTAAGTGCATCCTTGATATGATAAATAAGGCAAGCATCTTATCATATTTATCAAGAAAAAAGCAAGCATCTCATCATATGTTGTATATTGTGCTATATTTTATTTGTTTTATCACCGTCATCATAATCTAAACTTTGTCCTAACTATAAGGGATAAGCTACATGAATCCTATTTTGCCATTCCATTCTATTTAGTGCCATATCCATTGTTAAGTTCTAGGTCCTTAAATAATTCCTCACTTATCCAACCCATATCCTATATTTTATTTGTGTTCTATGATACATAAAATCATATGTTATACGTATTAGTATGCATAGTTGTCAAGGAGATTAGGTGCGTTTTGGTGCTTGCCTCGCCCAAAAGGCAAAACCCAATTGCGTTTTTCTTAATTTCTTGTTTTGTTAGACTTCCAGTGATACAGAGTTTGAAACAAGGGTACCACCCCTTCTTTCCTTATTTTTTTGGGTTTTTTTTTTCATTTCTTTTTCCACGACAAAGTAGGGGCTCAACCTCTTCCTTTTCTGTACTTTTCTGAGACACAAAGCAATGCCTAGGTGGTCAAATAGGCAACTAAGAACGCCCTTGTCACCTAGGTTCGCACCAAGGGGAGATACTATCACCTAATCTGGCCTTGGTTCCTTGATAACCATGGTTGCAACGTGAGTAGGCAATAGGGCATCACCCTGTCACCTAGGCACTTAGGTTGGTTAGGAGCAACTAGTAAGGTGGTGGTTTTTTCACACAAAATCTTTAATTTATTAGTTATGATTTTTGTTGACATGTGCTGTATTTTTAACTTTTTATTATTGATAAAGAATTTATTTATTTATTATTTTGTATTGGAAAATACCAAAAGATAGTAATAATGAATTTCTGTATACACAAGAATATTCAACAAAAAAAGCTAGTGGTGCACACTCATAGAAAACATAACAATAAAGGTTGCATATTGATTAATGGCTAGAGAAGAATTCAAAGGAATCCCAATGGACTATATCCTTATAGACTGGGATTCAATAACAAACTATGAACCTAGAACTAGTTGGTGACAAATACTGGCAACTTGGGAGAGACCAGTAAATGGCAAGCTAAAACTCAACTTTGATGATTGCTGCCTCTGTAATCCCGGCCCATCAGGAATTGGGGGAGCAGTAAGAAACCATGGGGGGGGGACTGAGGCTGTGCAACACTGACAGTTGGTCTTATATCATCATTGAAGGTGACTGTAGGACTGCAATTGGTTGGTTTACTTCAGGTCTTTGGACTCTCAGAAACATTTTTTCCTGGCAAAAAGAAAAAAAAAGAATTTTATTAATAAGAAAAAAAAGAGTACATCAAATATGAGAGATCACCAAGCATACAGTGATACAGATCCAACGAAAAATAAACAAAAAAACACCCCAAAGAAACAAATACAAAAAATTAACTCCTTGGTTCCAATTCAAATAAAGACCAACACCCATTTCCAAGGTATTCCTTTGAGACTGCTTCAAATTTTGGAAAAATGAGAATCCAGTCCATAACTTTTTTTCTACATAACACAGCAATACTTTGAAAGAAATCAAATCACTTGTATCCACCATGAAGTCGTGAACCATTCATTCATGTGGGTACCTTGGGCTGCAAATAACCTAGCTAACAGCCCTGCAAGTTTTTCCAGATTGTATGGCTTTGTTTTTCCTGAAATTAATGAATTTCATGTTACGAACAAATAAAATAATGAACTTTTGCATATCAAGAAATATTACATCATCAGTTTCATAAGATAATATCACATTTTTTGTATATCCATAAATCCATTATGGATGGACAGGTCCAATCCAATCCAATAAATACTTTGGACCATTAAGTCTGGATTTGTCCAATTCAATATGTCTTATCAGTCCATCCAATCCATCCAAATTGATTTTGATTTGGACGGGATCCAACCCAAAACCGGTCTATTGACACCTCCTAGGCATAATTTTTTTTTGATCAATAACTGTGGATCGAATTAATATTAAAAATATGAGAAAATTACAGGGCAAGGGGGCTAAGCAATCTTAGCTCCCAACAACAACCATTAAGCATCAAAAGAACAAAAATTACAAGACAGCCTGAAAAATAGAATGTCTGTTCACCCCTTGTCTAGCTAGACCATCTGCCAAAGAGTTCGCACTTCCTTTTACCCATTTGTATTGGATTTCCATGTCCTTAGTCAGCCACTTGAATTTCCTCTTTTCATTACTGTAATTCCAAAGTCTAAGACTATCCTCTTTCAGCCAGTTTACCACCACTTCAGAATCTCCTTCTATGATCAACTTGTTAATATGCATATCTTTGATTCTTTGTATCCCTTCAAGAGTTGCAAGAATCTCAGCTCTCAAAGAATCTCCCACTCCAACTGGTCCAGAATACATAGCTAACAACTTCCCTTGTTCATCTCTTATTACTCCTCTTATTCCGGATGGCCCTAGATTGCCCAAGCTGCTGCCATCAAAGTTCAGTTTAACAAAGTCATGGGGTGGGGGGATCCAACAAACATTTGAGGCCTTCCTCATTGGAACAAGTTCTGCTATCTCCTTCCACTTTCTTTGCAACTCATCGACTGAGAATTCTGCGAGCAGAGCCAAGGTTTTCAGCCAGTGTATAACCCTAATGTGGATGACCTCTAGCATTGCTTCCAAACTTCTCTCCTTATCTGTAAATATTTGTGAATTTCTCTCCTCCCAAATAGTCCAACAAACTGTAGCTCTCATACACCTCCACATAAACCCTTTTTGTTGGCCGAAACGGCACACATGTGAATAGGCTTTGCACATTCGAAGGGGGGTCCACCTGTACCCAAACAAAGAAGTACACCACTCCCAAATGATGTTAGTGAACCGACAAGAGATTAGTAAGTGATATCCAGACTCACCATCAGCTTTACAGTGGACACACCAGTGAGGATAAAAACAATTATTGGGTCTTTTTCTTTGAAGTAAATCTGCTATGTTAACTCTTTCCATAAAAAATTCCCAACAGAAACTCCTAACCTTAGGAGGTATAGGATGACACCACACCTCTTTAACAGGGAAAGACAAGCCCGGAGAAGAAGAATGTGTGAGAGCACTAAAGAAAGAGGCACAAGTGAAAGAACTAGAGGGGGTGAGAGTCCAAATTCTACTGTCTGCCTCGGTTGGCTCTAGGAACACCCCTTCAAGAATGGATAACAGTGATGAGATACCATCAAGCTTTATGTCCCTGATATCTCTTCGTAGGCCCAAGTTTCAGCCGACCCCAGAAATAGAATTAGAAGGAACAATGAATGAAGACACCGGTTCATTTTTAAAAGTGGAAAGGGCAAAAAGGCTTGGGAATTGGTCTTTTATGGAGGAGTCCCCAATCCAAACATGTTCCCAAAAATTAATGAGATTGCCTGAGTGCAAGTCATACCTAATCCATGGAGAGAACAAAGGTAGAATAACTTGAATAGCTTTCCAAGGAGATGCTCTTGTACTCCTTGCCAGAATCCTAGAGTCCCATCCATTTGTTGCAACCCCATGAATACTTTCCACTATCTTCACCCAAAGTTTGTCCTTCTCCAATGAGAACCTCCAAAGCCATTTCCCCAGAAGAGCCAAGTTCCTATTCCTTAAATTCCCGATACCCAAATCTCCCTCCCTCTTACTCCTACAAACCATCTCCCACCCCACCCTATGGTCCTTCTTCTCCTCCCTCGGCTCCGAGAGAAAGTCTCTCATTAGTTTTTCTAATCTACTAGCCACCTTTGTCGGAATCTTGAAGATTGACAAAAAGTAAACAGGAATGTTAGCTAAAGTAGACCTGATTAGAGTGGTTCTCCCTCCAAGAGAAATATTTTTTCTTCCAAGTTGCTAATTTCTTTTCAAACCTCTCCACAACCGGAACCCAAAACTCGCCTTTATGAGGGTTATCACCCAATGGCAAACCAAGGTAATTAAGGGGCCAATTTGCTATTGCACATTCTAAGATGTCTGCAGCCTCAGAGATCTCCCCCTCGCCCATATTTACCCCAACTATACAACTATTCTCAAAATTCACCTTAAGGTTTGACATTTGCTCAAAAAGTCGTATAGTGAGCTTCAAATTTCTAATCCTGTTAGGGTTCCCTACTTCACAAAAGAGTATGGTGTTATTTGCAAATTGCAAATGTGTGAGTGGCACAAGCTCCCTCCCAACTCTCCAACCTTTGATTAAGTCCCTGGAATCTGTTCTATAAATTAGTCTCCCCAGAACTTCAGCTACCAAAGTAAATAAAAAGGGAGAGAGGGGGTCTCCTTGCCTAATCCCTTTCAAGGCTGGGAAGAAATCGACCACTATCCCATTTACCAGTATGGAGTAATGGCAGTTCCTGATACAACCCAAGACCCATTTGCACCAATTATCCCCATAACCAAAATTGGTCATCACCTCCATCAAGAAAGACTAATCCACCAAATCATAAGCCTTTTCCAAATCCAGATTACAAATCACCCCTTTTTTCTTGGATCTCTTAAACTCCTCCAAGCTCTCATTTGCTATCAGAATCTGATCTGTTATCTGTCTCCCCTTCACAAAGGCTCGTTGATTATCTGCTATAATTGTTGGGAGCACTTCCCTTATTCTGATGGACAACACCTTGGTGATAATCTTATAAAGGTTGTTGATTAGGTTGATCGGCCTGAAATCCTTTGGGTGACATGCATTCCTCTTCTTAGGAACTAGTGCAATAAAAGTGGAGTTCAGCCCTGGGTTGATCACCCCTCTAGAGTGGAATTCATCAAACACAGCCCATAGATCTTCCTTTTTAATCTCCCAACAATCTTGATAAAAAGCCATCGTAAAACCATCTAGGTCTGGTGCCTTTGATCTATCCATAGAGAACACTGCCTTCCCTATCTCTTCCACTTCAAATTTCCTTTCCAACCAATCCCTATCCTCTATCTGCAAAGTTGACCATTTCATACCCTCAATCCACACCCTACTATTTAGGGGTTTTCTAAAGATAGACCTAAAGTGATTTGCAAAAGCCTCTGTTGTTTCTCTTTGGGTGGATATTGTAACCTCTTCAATCTCTAGACTTGATACAAAATTCCTTATTCTTCTTCCACTTGCCACCGCATGAAAAAATTTGGTATTCCTATCCCCTTCCTTCAGCCATTTACACCATGATTTTTGTCTCCAACTTATTTCCTCCTAAAGAAGATAATCCTCTAACTTTTTACGCAATTTCCATCTTAGCTCCTGGTGTGTCCATGTTTTCGTTCTCACTTTTTACGCAATTTACACCACGACACAGCAGATGTCACATTTTCGTTCTCACTCGCTGGTGTGTCCATGTTTCCTTGGGGTTGCAAGGGAGAGTGTGCAACATAGGTGCTGAAGAATCGATTTTTGGTTAAGTATCAATTTTTTGGCTATTTATCTCGTCATTTGGTCTGTTTCCAAGTGGCCGATTACTCAGAGGCTGAAGTGGAGCTGCCTAGGTGCCAAGCTGCCTGTGAGGTGCCGAGCATGAGTTTCGTTGCTCTTTAGATCCAGCTTAGAGCAAATCGGGTTTACTTGGAGATTGGACCAAGTAAAACAGCTGTGTGACAATGGGATCTCTTTAAGCTCGTAAACATCCACAAATTAATTGAATTTCCTCATACTCAAGGTCGATCTCTGCCTCAGACTATTTGTCTCTTCCAGGAATCTTATAGCATTAATGTCACCTCCAAGACACCAAGGCCCTTTCCATAGTCCCCTTATATTGGCCAGTTCTTCCCACAAGTTGGAATCTTATAGCATTAAAGTCACCTCCAAGACACCAAGGTCCTTTCCATAGTCCCCTTATATTGGCCAGTTCTTCCCACAACTTCCTTCTCTCTTTGTAATCATTTGGACCATATACATTGGTAAGCACCCATTCAAACCCATCCTCCACTTGTTTAAACTTCAAGGAATTTGAAAATTGGCCTATTAACTCTTCCTGACCGATGAGTACTTCATTCTTCCACATTGTGACAACGCCCCCCACAGACCCCCAAGAAGGCAGAGCCGCCCAGCTAATCCCCCTACCTCTCCAGACATTCCTTGCCCACCTAATGTCAAAATCTGCTCTCTTGGTCTCCTGCAAAAGTACCACATCTGGGTCTGTTTTCTTGATGGCCTCTTTTATTACTGCTCTCTTCCTAGCACTTGGTCTCTTTTATTACCACATCTGCTCTCTTGGTCTCCTGCAAAAGTACCAGCATCTAACTATCTTCTTTCCCCTTAGACCCTCCTGCCCTCAGTTATTCCTCTTCCTTCTTTCTCCTTTAACCTTCAAAGTTCTATCTCCTCCCACCTCCTTTAGCAGCCTTTCAGCCTCACTCACTCTTCTCCTTTTAGATTTTGCTTCTTCTTTCTTTGTTTTCAAAAATACCATGAGAGCATTTGGACCTTTCAATTTGCACCCCAGTTTTTGTACAAAACCCGTCACAGAATCCTCACTAATTACATCTCTTACACTTGACTTTCTACTCTTCTATCTCCTTCCTCCTCAGAACCCTCTACTCCAACTCCCTCTGACCCTTCCTTTTGACCGTTTTCCACCACTGCTTCATTTAACAGACACTCTAGGATTTCCAGGATTCTTTTCTTTTTTTCTGTTTCTCCTTCATTCCCTACTTCTCTCTCCTGACCCTCCCTGTCGCTTCTATTTTCTCTCACCCCATCCCCCGACCCACGTGCTCACTTAAACAATCACGTGGGTAGGGATTCCTCTTTCTGGTTGAGCCGATCGGTCCACCCACCGGTTCAGATGACCCGGCCTGCAGAAATCTCCCTTTCTTAACCACGTCAGCAAAGGTGTCTTGTCCCTTTGAATTACCAGCTAATTCAAAAAATTTTAAATTTATTTCTTTTAATAGATTTCGTGGCTTTTGGTTCTCTCCCACCGACTTTTCAGCTTCCTTTCTAAGCTGCCTCCTATGTTTAGTCTTACCCTCCAGCTGTATGCCCCTAGTAATCCAACCCTCCACGTCAGCATCGTCTTCTACCTTGGGTCTTTGTCCCCACAGCTCTGTCTCCACCTCTGAAACTAGCCATACTTTAAACCATGTACCTTCAGCAAGAACCTCTATTGTTCTTGGGAGCGATTCCAGTCTCACCCCGACCATCCTAACCACAGCAGCACGAAAATCTTGCAGATGGACTTCCTCCATTTCTCCGCCCAGCAGCTTCACAATATTTCCCAGATTTGCTTCACTCCAGAGATGGAAGGGAAGACCTACCAATTTGAGCAGGAAATTTCCGCAGACATGTTCCATCTCATTACACAACGGTTTCCAGTTTTGAATCTGAATCAAACCTTCTTCACATTCAAAAGATGTAAATCCCCTGATTTTTTCATCATCAATTCTCAACACTGCCTTCCTGTCTGAGAATGGTTTCAGAGCAACCTTGGGCTCCAGCTTCAAGTTGTGCACCACTGAGTTTAGGACCTTCCTCCAATCTTGTATTGCTTTGCTCGCTGAGATCACCATTCTCCACTCCCAATCTTCTTTCTCACCCTCAAACCACAGGTTCATCCCTGTATTAGATCTCGAAATAAGTTCACCATCACTGCATGAGCTCTTCTTCAACGGCTTCTCCAGGCTTTTAATGGGTGCTGAACTTCGTTCTTGCTCCAACACCACATTGATAGAGACAAGAAACTGCTGCAACCCCTCTGCAAAGGCCATCCAACCTTGCTTCTTCTTCCCTTCCGGTAAGCAAAGCAATTGTCTTCTTGCGTCGAAAGTCATGATGAACCAGCCTTTACCAGTTTTTTTTATGAATAACCAGCCTTTACCATTGCATCTCAGTTCCACTTCGTACCTCTTCTTTCCCAGTTCGAAGACATTTTTCCATCCTATTGTCCTAACCGATTGTATAACACCATCAATAAAGCCCTTTAACCATGCCACTGCTTCCTCAAACAATAGTATTGTGGCCTTCCTATCCTCCCTAATTTTTAACAGGTTCTTTCCTCTGGCCCTTCCGCTCTCAAATAAAAATTTCTTCGCTTCAATAATCAGTTCAGACTTCCATCTACTCACCAAATGAAAAACTTCTCCACTTCGGCTTCCCATCAGTTCAGACTTGACAAGCTGCATAATAATATCCAACTTCAACCCCACGACATCTTAAATCAAATCAAGAGGTTTATGGGAACTCATGAGTATAACACTTTGCATCTCAATGGTCCATGAACAACATCTAATCTTTTTTGTCCCTGAAAAATATCCCCCTAGGCATAATTTAGTCTTCCTAAGATCATAAATTGTGGCTAACACCATTAAGAATGTGTTATAAAGAAACCATTTTTTTCCCTATATGGCTATACCCACTTGAGAGTTGAATCTATGTCATCGCAGGTTACAGGAGATATTTTGGCGGTAAAAAAAGCACTTATTGCTGTTTCCCGCTGCCTTCAAAGCTGTCCACTAATAGACAGAACACAGACAGTTGCAAGCAGGCCCATGGAGACAGCTACCCATGGGACCTTTCCAGATCCACATGGGGATCTTTTCCCACAACAGAATTCATTCATACCACCTTTGTCAAGTAGTTCTGTTGATTATGCTTCAAGAAGCCTTCCTCTGCCTCAAGAGATTGACAAGATCTCCAACCTAGACCCAAAGAAGGCACAGCAAGAAGTTTCATTCAGACTGCTGTGTTCCAATGATAAGGTTGGTGGTGTAATTGGCAAGGGAGGAGTCATCGTCAAGGCACTACAGAATGAAACGGGTGCTTCTATTAGTGTGGCAGCATCAGTACCTGAGTCAGATGAGCGTGTAATCACCATTTCTGCAATGGAGGTTTGTTTTGCTACCATTATTTTGTCAGAGTTTTATTATTCATCCTCCATGTTAATTGATGCAATGCAGTTAGTTACATTAGTTTCTTACTGGATCTGGCATTGCTTTATTGTCATGTAGAATGCAGATTCACAGTACTCTCCAGTGCAAAAGGCTGTTCTCCGTGTTTTCACTAGGTCTATTGAGGTCGGCATTGAAAATGGTCTAGAGTCAGGGTCAAGCAAGGGAGCTTCTACCCCTGCACGGCTTCTAATATCATCAAACCAAGTTGGTTGCTTGATGGGTAAAGGAGGCACAATAATCTCAGAAATGAGGAGGGTAACCGGTGCTGGTATACGGATATTGGGAGGTGACCAAGTCCCAAAATGTGCCTTGGAAAATGATGAAGTGGTACAGGTATGCCAATTCTTTACCTAGTTTAATATAGAAGCAAGAGGAATAAATGTCTGACTTTTTTTTGGCAAGATTGGTCCTTAGATGGGCAATTTTCTCACTTACTAGCCATTATTTCTTTTCAGCTCTACCTCCCTTCTATTCTCAATAAAAATGTTATAGGCTCAACACTTCTTTGTTGTCCTGGCATTTTCTCTGAGAATTCTTTTTGCACTTATTACATGACAGTAAAAGAGAGAATTCTTTTTTGCACTTATTTCTCTGAGAATTCTTTTGGCAAGATTGGTCTTATAAATTCTGGCAGTATCATATACATGCAACTTTTATGTATGCTTCTTGCTGTTATTAGAGAACACTGTAGTGCGATTCTTTGGTAGAAGTCCTTGTTTTCTTTATTCCTTTTTTCTGTATATTTCAAATTTTAAGAAAGGTGGGTTTTGTTTAAGCCAATTTGACCCTTTTTTTTTCACAATCATAGTTATATTTCATTTGTTAATCGGTTTCTCTTTTGTTTCCTTTTCTGGGTTCTAACCATACTTGATAAAAGAACAACTTGAAATGAGCATTTTTTAAGTTAATTTAAGAGCAAAAATACTTGAGGCAGCAGTGTACCCAAGTATTTATTAAAGAAAAAGGTTTTGATTTTACAGATTACTGGCGATCTTAATAATGTTAAGGATGCTTTGTATCATATTACTGGTAGACTGCGGGATAATATTTTCCCAAATAAACTTCCAAAAGGAGCTGGAGTTGGGAGCAACTCATCATCTGTTGTCTCAGAGGTTAGTCCCTATGGAAGAGTGAGGGAACCTACTTCTGGGTTGTACCCATCAGTAGGGCTTTCCCATAATCTTGATCGGCAAACTACTCTAACACAGAGCATGGATCATCTAGGACTTTCTCATAGTTTAGATCGTCCTCCCTCGCCAAGGTTATGGACATCACAGGTACAAGTTGTGTTCCATCTCTGATTACAATCATCAGCCTTTTTTTATTTTCTTTTTGTATTTTCCTTCTCAGAAGTCAGAATGCATTAATAATTCATGGCATCATCTTTTGGTGGTGTGCTTGGATGCAGGCCACAAGCGGTGGGAATCCAAGGGGCATCACAGACATGGGAAGAGGATTGACAACATTTAAAGGTGGCTTAGAACTTGGCAGGTTCGCATTCCACAGTTTGGTACAATATTTTTTTCTCCCTTCTATCAAGCTATAAAATGACTAAGACCTTGTTGTATGGGAAGTTCATTTTACATCTATTGTGGTTTTACCAAAACTTAAAACCAACAGGCTAGTCAGGCTAACCTTGAAACCATCCCTTGCATGGTTCAGGCTGGGTATCTGATACTCAGTCTTTGAGAAATTGGCCAAGATTTACAAAGTTAAGAACTTAGAAGTATAATTTTCAAGGCACCAAGGCGAACCTAGGCAACAAGGGAGCGCTTCGTCGCCTAGTCGTCTAGTGTCTCAAAAGTAAACTTGCTTTCCTAGTGCTTCAGGACTTGTGTCTCAGAAATAAACATTTTCTTCGTAATGTTTCAACTTTCAAGGCTAGTGTCTCAGAAATAACCATTTTCTTCGTAATGTTTCAACTTTCAAGGCTAGTGTCTCAGAAATAACCATTTTCTTCCTACTGTTTCAAGGATGGTGTGTTAGAAATAACCATTGCCTAGTAAAAGAAGTGGCTGCCCTGTTTTTGTCATAGAAAAAGAAGAAGAAAATCATTCATCAAAAAAAAAAAAAAAGAAGAAGAAGAAAATCAACAAATAAGGAGAAGGAAGGGCAGAACCCCTGTTGGGGGTGAAGCCCCTGTTGTTTAAAAAAAATGCAAGAAAAAAACTTGAAAATGATGACCATTACAAAAAACAGAAAGAAAAAAAAATCATTGCTTATGTTTTTGTTCCAAAAAACAGAAGCCCCTGTTTTTGTTCCAAAAAAAGTAAAAGAATCAGAAATTTAAGGAGAGAGGGTTATTTCTTATCCCAGAAAAAGAAGGCGCTGATCTGAGCCTCTATTTCTATTTTGGAAGAAGAAGAAGATGAAGTGTTGAACATACCTGTGTTTGACTGGTGTCACTTATTGCTTTAAGTCTTCACTCTTTCAAGTCTTCAAAGTCTTCAAAATCTTCCAAGTCTTTGAATTTCAGTGAACTTGAGTTCTTTATAGCTTCTTTGGTAAAGTGGTCTGTATCATTTGGACCCTAATATAAAAATAAACTAACAAATGCATGTTGATTTATGAAGTAATAAAAAGAATGTTAAGGTGTATCATTGCTTATGTTAATATTATGAGATCAAGAATTCAAGATATAAAAATATTGTAAGATAGTGTGAAGTTTGATATAGAATTGCTTGGCGTTTAGGTGAGGTGAGCAATAGGAAGTGCTTAGTCACCTGGGAACCCGCCTAGGTGTCGCCTTGAAAACTCTGCTTAGAGTGAAGGAATTTTTACTCTACATTGGCATCATCTGGTTTGACCAGAGAAAACCAAGCCAACCATGCCTTCCAGGTTTCAGAACATTGGTATATTATTGCCAACTCTTGTTTGTCTCTGTATGTCATAGATACAAGTCATGACTAACATAAACAATAAGATCTGTATAGTTAACTACATGCCAGTATTTGATATTGGAAGATCACTTTGTACCTCAAGCAGCTTCATAAAAATCAAAGATCACAAACTTTTTGCATATATCATGAATAAGTGAAAATACTTTTCTGAGTACTTTTTGCAGAGGAAGCAAATCTGCGATTGTCACTAATACAACTGTGGAGATTGTGGTTCCTGAAAATGTTCTTGCATCTGTCTATGGGGAGCAGGGTAGTAATCTGAATCGCCTAAGACAAGTAAGTCCTTGCCCATCTACACTGAGTTCTATTCCTTGTATTCATCCTGATGCTTGTCAAAAAAGAGAAGCTTTAATCATAGACAGTTAATGTTATGGTGATTTAACACCATTTGTGAAAATCTTTTATGCAATCAATCTCTAATGCTAATGGGCATTGGATTCCGTGATCTCAATGGTATTATATTTGGACGATAAAGTCTAGCTGAGCTGACACCTGAAGAATGGCTGACAAAAACCAACCCTGAATTTTAGCGTCAATGGTTATGAATAGAAGCTCAAGTAGTTGTCTTGGGTTACAAGACTCCAAATAGCTGAATGCAAATACAAATTTTTCCGATTGGTGTTTATATCATTGCCTGGAAAATCAGGATTAACGTTCTGATTGGCATCCAAGCGTTTGTTCCATTTCACCAACTTACCACATTAAATCATATTTGGCAGACTAGTTTTTGGAAAAACATTGCTGCAATAATTATGCTTTGGGTTTTGTGAGGGGGATCTTGAATGACCAATGTGATGTGGCACACTGCAATAATCAGAGGTGCAGCATTCCTCATTCTTGGTGAAGCGGAACACTTGTGAAACACAATGGTTCCAAACAAGCTCTAAGTTTGACAAAGCAAAACCGTTGATACGAGAGAGAGAGGGCTACTGCTCACTGATGGTAATTTAAGCGAGTTCAAATCAGCCCCACACGAGATTGCCCCCCGCAACGTCCCACAGCACATCTTGGCCGTGTATTGAGAGCATCTCCTGATGATGACATCATCATTTCTGGGATTATCATTGGAAAATGTTCTCAATACATGGCGATGGCGGGGATGTGTTGTGGGATGTTGTGGGGAGCTGATTTGGTCTCAATTTAAGCACACTCCATTTCTACTGTACAAAAGCACCCTGTTGTGTAAAGGACAGAAGTCTCTTTAATGAAAACACAAAATCAAGATCTATTGATACCATTTTCATTACTCATCTCTGTCGTGGATTTTTGTCCTTTCACTAGGGAGGAGTGCTCTGTTTTAGGCAAATGGGAAAATAAAATGAAAACGAAAAAAATAATTAGGGTGTGCAGATGCATCTAACTAAGTCTCGTAGTTAATCCCTTGCTTTGAAGATTAAATTGCTGCCTCCTCTCCCTGATTGTTTTGTTCCTGAGTAGTCAAATCATGAACTCGTTGTTTTCATTTCAACATCATTCTGGCTATTGCTGTGTTACTAGATCTCGGGTGCAAAAGTCATGGTACGTGATCCTCATTCTGGCACAAGTGATGCGTTGGTCATTATATCTGGAACACCTGATCAGACACAAGCAGCGCAGAGCCTCCTACATGCTTTTACTCTAAGTGGACGGCCATCACCAGATCATTCCAGGCTGTTATGATCCAAGGGGAAGACACGAATTACTTGCCACTTGTTTCTTTGTGACTTATTATGGTTGATGGGAATATTATGGTGGCTTTTGGACCAAATTTAATGTAGATTAGGTGCGATATTTTTTGTCCCCTTCTTTGAGCACTACATTTTATATCAAGGGCTGTTGGGTGCTAAAGAGGCGAGGTGTAAACCTCAAATTAAAAATTTAAAAATTATGAAAAAATAAATAATTTAAATTTTGTATAATTATTTATCACTTAAAAATAATTTTATATAATTACTTGAAGTTAATACAAAAACAAGGCAGAAGGAGGTTTGTGTCAGATTGGGCTAATCAGCTGGGATAGGGCCAACCTTGGAGCTAAAAGCAAGCATAATTATTAAGCTAAAGTCATTTTTAATCAAACATACAGCTCTAGATGGTAGATACCAATTAACCCTGTTTTATATAATTCCAGTAGGACGGGGATGGACTAGTCTAAAATTTGAAACAGGATATGCAAAAGAGGAATTATTTCACCAAGACTATTCAGAGGTAGAAGTTGGAAACATTCAAATGAGAATAACAAAACTGATCCAGATTCAATTTATCTTATGACAATATGGCAATATGTATCTAAGCAGTTCATCACAGCACTTATTATCCGAAAGTGAATTTTCGGATTTTTGGATAGGGAAAGTTGGTCAATGGGATTTTGGTTCTTATTGACTAAGAATCTCATGTTTTTTTTTTAATTTATGTAGGAATTAGGGAAAGTTTATTTTCCTACGTATCACTTACCCAGGTAAATGATACCCATTTCTTAGGTGGGTAAATAACTTTCCCACCTAGAAGGAAAGTTGTCAACACTTGAATGGGACAAAAATGTTCCTTTTAATAATGGATTTTTATGGCTAAAATGGTCATTACCTTATTTACATGAAAAATAAAAGAACATGGGTAAATGTACTTACCTGGGTAAGTGTTTCTTAAATAACTTACCGAGAAGCGAACGGGGCTTGAAAGAAAGTAGTACGTCAGCACGTCTAAGTCTCTGACTTCTCACAAATCTGCCACCCCACCTAGTTAAGAGTTTGAGATAAAAAATAAGAAAAAAAAAAAAAGTGAAAAGGAGGAGAACCTACACAAGATTTGATTTTATCTGTCCCTCCAACATTCTTGAGTTTGGTCTAAGAAGTAGAATGTAGAACTGAGAATCTTCTTGAGCTCGGTTGAACAGAGAAATGAGATTTTGGTCAATGAAAACCTTACATTTTTGGGATTTTTACTTTTTCTTTTAATTTTTTCCAAAATTGCATGTACTGAAATCAAAATTTCTCCACTCAAAACCCTTTTAACTTTAAGGCTACTGCTTCATGTATATTAAGGCGAAAGGCTATTAGGCCTCACTAAAACTGAGGCTTACACCCCTTACTCTGAGACTGAGGCTGCTGAGGCCAGGCAAAATTTGGCCGCCTCACGCCTCTCGCCTCGCCTCAGCAGCCTTTTAAAACCATGTGTCATCCTGAGTAGCCCTGATCTACTGCATTCAAAAATTCTGCGCACGCATCAATTCATCATCAAACTGCATAACATGTGTTTTAAATTTGTGAGATTTTTTCATTGTGCAGGTGGATGTCTGTACTTTCAATGTGTGTGTATAGTTTTTGGTTGCAGGAGATCCCGTCATAGCGAATGTTTCTAATTTCTTGTGCGCCTACCAAGTGAGCAGATAATGAATTAGTCCAGCATTTACCGAACATAAAAAGTTGGGTTTAAGAACGTAATTGTGCCATCTTATAATTATCTGTTGTAATACAAGTAATATTATTTGTTGACCCAAACTATTTAGGGAGTGTTAGGTGGTGTGGTCTCTATGAGGTGTGTTGTGTTTGAATCTATTGGACCCCATTTATGGTGTGTTGAAATCACATGGCACTACACTCCGTAAGTTGTTTTTGGATTTATTTTATCAAAATTGTAAATGGAACTTTTAAGTTATTTATATGTGGCCGTCCAATTTACTACGTTGTCGATTGATCAATGAGATTTTGGTGTCAAAAAGAAATTGCACTATTTTTGTATTTCCAAATCATCCAAATAGTTTCAAAACATGTCACACCCCTAAATGAATGTTTAATAGGAGTGACTTGTTTCTGAACCAAGCAATTTACAGAACACCATTTTATCAGTGTAGTTCTACAAGAACAGAGTGATGTGCGTTAAGGATTTCATTCAACATATCCTGAGATTTTCTGATTCTAATTGCAATCTTTGACTCTTTGAACAATTGCTATTTGCAAACCAGAGAGAGAGAGAGAGAGAGATCCAGTATGGTGAGATGGTCCTTGTGGATCGTTCCGCTGATTCCTCATACCCTACTATTTGAATCATGGACTAATATTGGGATTTGAGAGGGCCTAATATTGGTTCATGTAATTGCAAGTTATTATTATTATTTTTTACTTTTAGGCAATTGGTTTCCTTTCATCCTAAATCCAGTTCCTGACAAAAAATCGTTAGATTGGTCAACGCTAACCCAGGAAGTTGAACACCTGTTCAACAGTTTTTAGCCATTTCTTTTATTTTTTTCATTAAAATGGGCCATCTGTTCAAATCAGGCGGTCCCCGGAAATCAGTGGCCAGAATGGTTCGATTTTTAAAACCTTGATTGGCATCTGTCCAATTGTCCTGCAAGTCACCTCTAAGATGAGATGGAACTAATCAAAATGGTCATTCTTGAGCCTGTGAAAATGAACTGATGGTGATTTGCAGAAATCGGATTTGCTCCTCACAAAGCATGCCTCAGACCAACCTCAGCACATCGCAGCCCTGCATTGGGAACATCTTCCCATGAATATGAATAACAATCAAGTACAGGAGATGCTCTCAATGCACAGCTGAAAGCGCTTTAATGTTGGTGTAAGGACTGAGGCGTGCTCTCTACGGAGAATATCACGGCTGGACCCATCTACAATTTATTGCTGATTTGCCAATCAGATCCATAGACCTCCCCTGAAAACTTTTCAAATTCTAAATCAAATGAGGGGGAAGAAGCAATGATTTTGCAATTACTCGCTTAATAGTATTCCAGAGAGGATACGGTACAATGTAAATAAACCTTAAAATATCATCATATAATTAAGCACACTTACATCACCAAAGATTGCAGAGGGGAAATGAATACTACAATTATAACATCAAGGTGTTACAATGGTTTTAACAATCATCAAATTGAAACAAGTGAAATCGTCTTCAATTCACACAAAATAATACAGTAACTGGTTTTCACCCCCCACAAGGCTACCAAGATGTAATGGCACAAAATTTCAGTTTTATGCAACTGGAGCAGTACTCACTGTCGGTTGTGAGGATTTGAGGGTTATCTCGACGTTGTCATGAACTCCTTGCAGCAGTAGTTCACCATCATATGCTACAATTTTACGTTTCTTTGCTGCTCTAAGAGTTCCAACAAGTGCTTCAAATATGTTTGCACATTTATCATCGTTGAACAACACACCAAAAGTGACCTTCAAGACAAGATATAAAGCAGCACGTAGATGGTTAAGAAATGGGAGAAAAGGGGTATTCAATGTAAGTTGGTTGGACTGGAAATGAAAATGAAGGCTTAATTTAGAGGAAATTAGAGAATACAAGTTGGAGATAGTGTCAGAATTGGTATCACATGTTGTGACCTTGTCATGACTCGTGAAGGCGACCTTGCCCTCTAATGTTGGTGCCCATAGGAACCAGATATTCAACATGGCCTACAACACGGCTTATCAAAAAAAGGAATAAAAAAAAGCATGGCCTACAACACGTGAGGCTCCATGTAATGTAAGAATCTCCATAGGCCACCAGACTAATATCAGTGGAAGAGTTGCCTTTCACAATCATATGTTCAAACAAATAAAAAATGGTAGTTTGAGACCTTAGAATGATCAACAGAGAGAGAGAGAGAGCATCTCAGCTCCATTGATTCTCCATTATCCACAGGAACCTGCTAGGTAGAAGCGATCACACCAGAGCTATTGCATTGCTCCAGTGCGCTGAAGGTCCAAACTCTTAATAAAGCAACAAAGGTCAAGCTTCATAAAATATGGCTCAAGGGATAAATAAGAATAAATAATAGTCTCCGTAGACCAAGGATTGATTAGGCAACAATTAGTCATCTACCGTGTATAATATATTGGTATTGTCATATAGAGTCAAATTTAGCAACCATAGCGGTAATTCAGTCAATCTATCTGTCCTTAAGAAGAAAAACAAAAATCCTGTCAAATTGTCAATTACATACTTAAGGGTAAGGGCATAATTTTTATTAGTTTTGAATCACTTTCCTCCACACTAGTTTAGAATCTAAAGTTCCTTTTTCATTCCTTCTCTCATAGATGTTACCACCTTACTGCTTTCCTGAAAGAAGAAAAAAACCAAGTCCAGAAAGAAGCTGAAGTTCTTTCTTTTGTCCTTTTTGTGTCAATGGAGGGTTTTCTCCTCAAATATCCCAGTATCCATAGTAAATCCAGTACCAGCTTTAGGTTCTCAAATGCTATTCTGACTAATATGGTGAGCTTCTTGATACCCCCAATAATTCCAAAGGAAGACACTCCGGATTTGTTCATTCCAATACCATATTGGGAAAGGTATATCCAGTAAGAGTTATCCAAACCCCTTGAATCCCCCCCCCTCCATAAGAGGAAAAAATGCACTTCATTTTGCCATGTACTTCACTTATCACCAGACCTCGACAACAAGTATACAAACAGGTTAAAGCAGTACTATAAATGAACTCCACTATAAGATTCCGAGCACAATTTTGTCTTAAATTTCAAGAAAGTTGTGTCGGATGTTCCATCTTTATTTAGTCCAAAGAAACTCCTTGTAAGTTTTAGAATGTTCTTCAATTATCTCTTTGTCCATGTGGAACAGCCACACAAATCCTGTTAAGTTGTAATCATGTCCCTTTCTCTTTGACACCCTTCAACTTGCATCAGATCCATAGTAGTCAAGGCGACACCTAGGTAATAAGGCCCTCATGAAATATCACCTTTTTTTTATCAGTAAAATATCACCTTGTTGACAGGGGGTGTTTGGCTCCTACATCAGTAACAGTGAGGCACCCCCTTGTGACACCTATCACCTAGCCTCACTTCAATGCCTTGAAAAGTATGCCTCTAGGGTCCACTCCCTTACTTTGACTATCAAGAAATACAATGATAGGTTAACATGTGGAGCAATGAAAAACACAACATGCTATCAACCAAATCACCAAGAGAGTGCTTGCCTGGGTGATTTGGTTTTGATGTGTTCACATGGTCATAACACTTACTCGCAACCCTCTAATAAAACATAGACACGCTACTAATCAAACAGAAAACCAAATTATCTAGTGAGTGCATCATAGTGTTGCTACCCCATGTTAACATATGAAAAAAAAATAGAGATTGTGTCGCAAACTTGCAATTTAGAAATATCAAAGTAGCCTAACATGTTGGGTGGCTAGTTCAAACGACCATGACACTTTCATGCAACCCTCCAATAAAACACAGACATGCTATCAATCAAATAAAAAACCAAATCACTCAATGAGTGCATGCCTGGGTGATTTGGTTTCAATGAGTTTACATGGTCACAACACTTTCTTGCAACCCTACAATAAAACATGAACATGCTAACAGTCAAATGAAAAATAAAATCACTCGATTAGTGCATATCTTTTTCCTACCCCAAATGATACAAAAATAGCCCACTAACATATGTAAAAAATAGAGACTACCTCTAAGGTCTACTACCTTTCTATGACAATCAAGAAATGCTAAGGTGACTTAACATGTGTTGTGATGTATTCACATGATCACAATGCTTTCTTGTGACCTTCTAATAAAACACTAACATGTTATCAATCAAAAAAAAAAAAATCACCCAATGAGTGCATGTCTAGGTGATTTGATTTCAATGAGTTTACGTAGCCACAGCACTTTCTTGTGACTCTCCAATAAGTCATGAACATACTAATAATCAAATTGAAAACCAAATGACATTGTGAATGCATGCCTAGGTAATCTGGTTTCGATTAGTCCACATGGTCACACACTTTTTTGTAACCCTTCAATAAAACATAGGCATTCTATCAATCAAATGAAGATGAAATACCCAATGGGTGCATGTTTGTTGTTGCTACCCCAAGTAATACATGAATTACCCGCTATTATATGATAAAATGGAGACTACCTCTAGGATCCACTACCTTACTAGGAATATCAAAAAATATAAAAGTAGCCTAACACGTGGAGCAATGAGCTCACCATATCACCCAGTTAGTGCATACCTGGGTGATCTGGTCTTCATTAGTTCACATAGTCACAAAAAAAGGATCACCTTGTTTTCTTTCTACCTTGCTACATCTTTCTCGACTATCCCATCCATCCATCAGCAAAAGCATTGTAAAGCGTAACAATATTATGTTTCAACTTGCAACAGAGATGCAAATACAGTACAGAAGACCAACAGGGGGGAGGGGGAGGAGAAGAGAAAAAATGGAGTTCTGAAGATGATCAAAATACTACAGTGCATATTGGCATCGGATGAACCACAACCAGATATTGACAAACCGGGAAGAAGAAAATAACGCTAAAAGAGGAAATAAAATGCAAAAAGCTAGATCTTGCTAACAGCTATCGCAAATCAAGTAACTAATTAATAAGGATGTAATTCTTATCCAATGTATGTAGATCCCGATCCAGGTACAGAGGGCTTAATTGTTTATGTTGATCAGAGATATCAAAAGATCTGAATTTTCCAATCCAGAGAAGCACCGTGGTACTCAACCGTAAAATAGCTAAAAAATTACTAAATCTTGCGCTATCACTAAACAAATCAATGCAATTAGTAATTACCACGAAATTAAAGGCGAAACCAGAAAAGAGAACAACGCTGAAGAGAGGAGCCATTAAAGAAATTACCTTGTAAGATCCATCGGATTGAAGCTGACCGAGTCGCTTAATTTCTTCTTTGAGTCGCTCTATCTCTTCTTCTACGTTCATCTTATCAACCTCACTTCTCCTTGCTGAGAATGCTGAGAAGGTCTACAAGTATCAATCTATCTTCGGTTCTCTCTCTCTCTCTCTCTCTCTCTGTATGACGAGAGAAGATAACAGGTAGCCATCATGAAACGTAAGAATTGAAACTTCTTTCTGACAAACTCTGTAGCCGTTAAATGGGAATCTACGTACGAGATGGCATCCAATCTTATAACTTATAAGCAAAGTTTTGGTAAAGCAAGAGAGCCAAAATTCATCATCGTACATCGTATGATCGTATCTGCGGCTCTCCATCGAATCCCTCTTCCCGTCGAGTTGCTGGCAACAAATCCGTTCCAACTCCCTTCCAACCAGTGCTGACACAAATCATGTCCGAACAGGTTAGAAAAGTTTCTTTCTAAGGCCTTCGTTGGAAAGAGCAAATAAAAATATGGACAATTTAAATATTTATATAAAATACAAAGTTTTTCATTCTATATATTTATACTTTAATTCCTTCTAATAAAAAAATATCTATGATGCTAAAAAATACATGATTATGAAAAATAGGCCTAGTTCTATTTTGGCCGGTTCTTTCCTCCTATACCTCAAGTATGCTCTTCTAGTCTTCCCTGTTATTTTGGCCAGTTCTTATTTTATCAATTTATAGACCTAGTTCTATTCATGAAGCTCGCGGCATGGAATATTCGAGGGAGTAATGACCCTCAAAAGATCCTCTTTCTATAAGAACAGTCAAGTTTTCTTGTTAGGCTGTGTTTGGAAACAATGCAAATATGTATGAATGCGAATGTGTAGAGTGTAAAGTGGTTCATATAAATTGTAAAGTTGGGTTAGTTTTATATTGAGAAATTTGCCTTCTTATCAAACATACCTTTAACTGTAATGGATGCAAACATGAATTTCAAAAAAGCATATGTTTTTTTTTTTATCAAAAGCCCACTTTAATGCAAATTTACTTCTTTTTTATTAGTGTACTTTTACATCTTACTATCAATGTAAATATGCATTGGTCTGTCATTTGCCAATACATAAATATAATGTTGCCAAACATAGGCAAAAGTAAACTAGAGTGCAAATTTACCCTGAACCAAGATTTATACTCCATTTGCATCGTTTCCAAACAAAGCCTTAAAAACAAAAGCAAACCTTTCCAAAATGGGGGAAAATGGCAACTAAATTGGGTCTCTCAAACTGGGAGGGTTTTCCTGCAAAAGGTCTATCTGGGGGTCTATTTTGTTTATGGAAGAATGGAATGTTTATCGAACAAGTCTTTACCTCTAAAGGAACCATCTACTTGAATATTAAAGATGGTCCATCTGATCCCCCTTTGTGGTTATGTCTAGTTTTCATGGACACCCACAAAGAACTCAACAAGCAACAAAATTGGATGTTGATAGAAGATTTAAATGGTTTGATTGAAGGTGATGACTATAAGGATAAAATTTTCAATCCCTATAAAATATCTAAACCTCTATCCCAACTAATTCAATCCCATGCTCTAAGGGAAATAGAATCGAAGGGGGCCTCTTTCACTTGGTCAAATGGACAAAGAGGTATTCACCGTATCCATGAGGTTCTAGGTATATGTTTGGCATTGATACTGCAGATACATCACCATTTTCTCTGCATATGTGTGGGTTGGAAGCATCGTTTTTGAGAAAACGGTGTCTTTTTTGTTTGGAAAAGTTGTTGCCAGGTAGGACATTTCCTAAAGCAACAACAACACCTTCTGTTTGTATCAATGCTCCATATCTGTTTTCAGCACCGGTACCCATTATAGGAAGTCCATGTCACTGCCACATCATGTCCTTGTTGGCAGTAATGAGCTCCAATCTAAGAAAACGTCAAATTCGACATTGCTCCAAACCATGCATTCTCAATTTTCAAGGCGTGGCTTGGAGCACCGTTTTTTATGAAAAAATTTGTTTCAAACATATTGACGTTTCCTGGAGCACTGTTTTTTCCAACGTGATGCTAATGTGTCACCAATTTTTGGAGCAACGGCATCGATGCCAAACAGACAATAGATCGTGGCCTAGCTAACACATGGTGGCATGAGCTATTCCTTGAGGCAGCTGCTATTAGGGTCATAAAAAGTATATTCTCAGACCATGCCCTCCTAATTCTTTGATACCCACCCCCAAACTCAATTGGGTCCAAAGTAATTCCATTTCTTACCTATGTGGGCAGAGGAGAATGAGTGTAAGGAAATCATAGAAAGTAGTTGGAGAAATCAAAACCATTACCCAAATCCTACCTCCCCAAAAATAAAATAAAAATAGTTAAAAACATGGAACAAGGAAAAGTTTGGGAGAATTTAAGAGAATTTAAAAAGAGTAGAAGTGGAGCTAGTCAAATTGGAGGAAGAAGGAAGTACAAATAGCAACCAGGATAGAATAAAATTGAGAAAGGAATACGAAAAGTGGATGTTGAGAGAAGAGCAAATGTGGAGATTGAAATCCCGTGAGTTGTGGTTAAAAGAGGGAAACCAAAATACCAAATATTTTCACTAACTCACCAAGTTTAAGAAAAAAAGAAATGCTTGGGATTTCTTAAGAAATGAAGATGGGTCAAATATGTCATTAGAACAGATAGCATAGAGGTTCAAAAATCAAGCCATTCACATCAGTGGGCCTAAACATGAGGAAGAAATAGAAATTCAAGATTTGTGCCCCATGAAAATATCTAAAACATAGACAAAGGAATTACTTATTCCTTCCACTGAGGAAGAAATGGAGAATGTTGTAAAGTCCATAAGAGCCCATTAAGCCCATGGGCGGATGGGTTTCCTCCTTTTTTTTTACCAAAAGTTTTGGCACTTAATAAAAAACTTATGTTTTGGTTTGAAGGAAAAGGTAGGGAAAGATAGGGAAACCTATACAAGGTTTTCCCCACTTTTCTTTTCCTTTCCCTGCATTTTCCTATACAAGGTTTGTAAAATTTCCCTTACTTTCCCCTTCCTTTCCCTGCATTTTCCTTCAAACCAAACATTGCCTTAGTGAAGGAATTCTTCTGTACACCCCAATTCCCCCATCCATAAATTACTGGTTAATAATAACATAAAAAAGGTACCCAGTGCATAAGGCTTTCACCAATGTGGGGTCTGGGGAGGGACAAAAATGTAAACAATCTTACTCCTACACATATAGGAAGGTTGTTAATAATTACTAGAAAACATATTAGGTTAATGAGAATGTGGAAGATCCCAATACACAACTGTTATTAATAAAATAATTATTTTTTATTTATTATTTCCACTCTCATATATTAACAAAAAAGTCAACTTAATCTTAAATTCTTAATATGCTAAGTAATGACTTTATAACTTCTTATAATTACTAATATGATAAGTTAAATTTGTAAATACTTATTTACTTTTGTAAATAACAAATATGTTATTGTTTATAATAAAACTAAATTATTAATTAATAATTTATTGAAATTTATAATCTTAGTTTAAAAAATACATCATAGCTTCTTAAATGCATATCATATAGAAATTCATAAATTTTAATTACTAAGATGATTATTGTGTTTTGGCATTTTATTATGTAAATTATAAAAAAAAAAATCTTAAGTAGAACTTCCACATAAATATTAATAATGGATTTGATAGATTATTGTTCATTTTAGAAAATACTAATTTTAATTATCATTTGTTATTATTTTTTTGGTTGAACATTTGTGCATAATACTATTTATTGGAATTGCATGTAGCCCCCAGGGAAATTAAACTTGCATAGCATTGGGGAATGACCTAGCGGTCTGTGGTCATATCTTCATTCTGAAAGATGTGGGTTCAAACTAGTATTTAATGAGAGAGTAATGGTATGACTAAATTGTTTAAAACTCACCATGAGTTTTTTTAACATTTCTCTTAAACTAACCACAACTTTTCAAAATGTCTAAAACTCACCATGTCAGTAAGTTTTTATTTTCCAAAACTCACATTCCTTTAGTGCACCGTTAATGCTTCTTAACAGACAAGTGTTTTGTTATAATTTATAATATTTTTTACATTTTTCTATTCTCTACAATCTATAAAATTTTGGTGTTTTTTCTACAATTTTTATTTTCTGAATTTGTTTTTCAATTTATATAGTTTATATAATTTGAAAATAATTTTTTATTTTATTTGCAATTTCTATAATTTTTATATATATATATTTTTGTAATTTCTATGTTTTATGTATTTTATATTTGAAAATATTTTTTTGAACTTTTTCCTTTTTTTCATGTCTAAATATTAAAATGGTAATATATTAGCATCTATTGATTTATTTTGTATATATTTTATATTTTTTTATAAAGGTTAAAATGATAATATATTAACGCCAATTAGTCTGTTTAACATCAAGCTAGTGACATGGTGAGTTTTAGACATTTTGAAAAGTTATGGTGAGTTTAAGAGGAATGCTGAAAACTTGTGATGAGTTTTAAACAATTTCCCCAAATGTAATTTATGTGTTTGATTGTAGTTAAAAAGACATCAATTAATATGGAATGTGGTTAAGGCACAATTAATGGTAGGCTAAATGGTGGGATTTAATGGGTTGGCAAATTAACTATTTAATCCACCAACTAATGGTGGCTCACTTGATAACATATCTAACTCGTTGTCTCAAAGATCTGGGATCAAATTCCTACTACCTGGTGCTTAGCCCCATGAAGCCAAAAAGAAAAGATTTTTAATCAAAATTTCAAAATACACTGAGCGTGCCTAAAAACACCCCACAGTACATCCTAACTGTGTATTGGGAATATCTTCCAAATCCCAATGACAAGTATGAGAGATATATGTTGAGATGTGAATGTGGGGCATTTTTGGGGTGTGCTCTATGGGGGGCGCAAAACAATGCTTAAAAGTTCAATGAAAACAAACAAATGCTTTAATATATTAAACTATATAATATATAATTATATGGGAGTCGGATTTTATGAGATCAGATAGGGTACATCTGAATAGAGGTGGATCCTTCTAGTCGTATGAGACAACACATGTATTTGGCTCATTTTAAATAATCCAAATCACCTAGCATGAAGACTTAAATGTATCCTTAACCATTAAGCCCCTTTTCATTTTATGATAATAAATGAAATGAAATGAAATTTTATTAATTTTAATTAATGTTCACATGCAACCCAAACAAATAAAATACATTTATATTCGATAGTTATAACTACAAATTAAAAAGAATAATATTCAAAAATAGTATTTTATAAACTAATAGAATAAATAATCTATCAAATCTATATTTATTTCAAAAAATGATTTTTAAATTCAAGAAATTTATATAAATAATAAAATAACTATTTTAGTACTTAAAATGTATAAATTGGACATGATATGTATCTTAAAATTTTTATAACTTACTAATTAATATTTTAATTTGCATTAAACAACAATGTATCTTCGAAATTTTAATAAATTTAATATATTTTAAGTTAAGATTATATATTTTTACAAATTACTAATTGATATTTTGTAATAGCATATTATTTACAAACTTGATTTTTCTTGTTAATATTAAAAATTAAAAATATTAAAATATAAAACGATTGATATAATAATTGTATATATTTCGTGCCTTGGACCTTAATAGAAAAATAAAACAATAATGGTTTTATGCATGTATTGATTTATAAAAAATCTATATAATTAATGTTTTAAACTCTTGATTGATGTATTATAAATAAAGTTGTGTGATATTTATACATTTTGCTATATTAATTATAACACATTTCTTCATACATACCACTAAAATATATAATTTCTATATATTTAAACATTTTTCATATTTTTTATCCATATCATCAATATCCAAATTATCTCATACGAGTATCCTTATTTTTAATTAGGGTCAAACCCGGAGAGCGAAGAGAGGACCAAATCACCCAGAAGCCAGATCAACTCACGGGGTACTCCTGTAATTTCAGAAAACATGGTGGGTATTCCTGTTGCGCATTCCCAACAACCCGCGACGCCATAGTCCATACCAGTCCACTGTCCACGCCATAAAATACCGTACTGTCCCCTCACCTCATTAGTCCAATGCCGGCTTTCGTCTTTGCAAAGTACACGTTAACAGTCTCTCTCTACTATAAATATCAATCAACCGGAGGCATATATCGTAAATTTCCTCTTTATCCAGGGCTATTTCGGTCGTCCCTCGGTCGTCCTCTCCAGGAGTTTGCCTTCACTTTCTCTGGAATGAATTCGGAAAACCATTCCCCGCCGGTTCTAGGGTTTCTTTCTTTAATTTCGACATAACGGTGCAGCAGGGGTGATCTTAATTCAGAAGTCCGACGATAAATAGAAGCTAGAACCAGGGTTTATTCTTCATTAGGCTTCCTCCCTCGCGGCTGTGATGCGGCAAGGATGCCTGAAACGAATAGCCGGTCACCAATCTACGGACGTGCTAATCGGATGCAATCCATGAATATACCGAACCAGATCGAAGCTGAAGATGGCAGTGCGGTTGGGGATTCTATCGACAATCCTCATATCCGCTACGAAGCTCACACTCTCGATGATGGTGGTATCGGGGGTACCGTTGAGGTAATGGACACTGTTGATGAAGTTCCTGCGGATTCCGCCTTCCTCAGTGGCGCTAATTTCGTCTTGCCCTCTCGAGGTGAGGGCATGGATCAGTTGACCCTCTCGTTTCAGGGTGAAGTTTACGTGTTCGACGCTGTTTCCCCAGAAAAGGTTTCATTATTTGTTTTTCTTGGCCGAATTTACTTGAATTGTTGTTTTCATTGGTTCTACTGTAATGCAATTCACAATAGTTTTCTTTAGGATCTAATGTCTGAATATTTGAGGTTTTCATCTACCTCTACAGGTACAAGCGGTGTTGTTATTGTTGGGAGGGTATGAAGTACCTTCTGCAATGCATGGTGTTCCAACCTCTCAGCCTCAGAAGGTGTCTTCTCAGTCATTCAAGCTCTGCTGACATTCTTGTTCTCACCATTATTGATGTTTCCCTTACCAACACTTTTCTTTTAGGGTTTGGTTGCGTATCCACGACGTTCAAGTCTAACTCAGAGAGCTGCTTCTTTAAGTAGGTTTCGTGAAAAGAGAAAAGAGCGATGCTTTGACAAGAAAATCCGTTATACTGTCCGAAAAGAGGTTGCTTTAAGGTAAAAAAGAGAGTTTATAAGGGTTTTATCATTAAAGAATATATATATTGAGAAACTATCTCTTCAAGTGACATTTTTATGATGTTATTACGCAATTATGAGGGTATTCTGGTTATTGTTCTACGGTTCTACCTTAAGCAGTTGGGGTTCCAGGGAGACATCCATGTGGTTTGGGTGTCCCTTACTTTTCTAGATATCTAGATTTAAGGTGGCGATCCACCCTTTCATCATTTAAACATTTGATAAGTAACAATGACATGTATTAATTGAGTTTCATTTCTTCCCCTAAAAAAATAACGCTTTTGTCATATATACAGGGCGGAGGAGGTTAGCTCTCCTCATAACCATTTGGATCAGCAAATATCTATGCTTCTGTCTTTTATATACAAAACAGAATGGGCATTACCAAAGAATTCAATGCAATTTCTAATTGTAGTTAACTAGGGAAATTTGCAATTGGTTACTAAAATAGAATATCTTGAAGTTCTTGAATCTTGATTGAATTTTAAATTGCTCTTCCAGTTTAATTGGGATTTAAAATGTGGAAGAAATAATCCTTACAGAATTACAGATCATTGATGTAGGGATAAAAGGTACATGCTCTTGCCTCTCTAACATGATGATGACTATCACTACCTTCTCTGATCCAGTTGCTGGCAAGTTGTGAATCAGTCTTCCACCTTTACATGTTCTTGATATAATGGACCCTATTATTGTGAGCCCTTGTACAGTTGTACTAGGGCTTTCATCTCTACATGAAACAAATCTTCTGACCCAGTAGGACAAGCCATAAGTTCTTTCCTCCTGTATCTTGCTCCTCCATTCTAGAAGGCTGCATCTGTTCCTGAAGGCATCAAAGTTATGCTTCAGTGCTTCTAGAATGAG